>NW_028164683.1:15000-107500 GCF_964263955.1 Coregonus lavaretus
CCTCGATCCTGACTAGTCTCCCAGTCCCTGCCGCTGAAAAACATCCCCACAGCATGATGTTGCCACCACCATGCTTCACCGTAGGGATGGTGCAAGGTTTCCTCCAGACGTGACGCTTGGCATTCAGGCCAAAGAGTTCAATCTTGGTTTCATCAGACCAGAATCTTGTTTTTCATGGTCTGAAAGTCCTTTAGGTGCCTTTTGGCAAACTCCAAGTGGGCTGTCATGTGCCTTTTACTGAGGAGTGGCTTCCATCTGGCCACTCTACCATAAAGGCCTGATTGGTGGAGTGCTGCAGAGATGGTTGTACTTCTGGAAGGTTCTCCCATCTCCCCAGAGGAACTCTGGAGCTCTCTCAGAGTGACCATCGGGTTTTTGGTCACCTCCCTGACCAAGGCCTTTCTCCCCCGATTGCTCAATTTGGCCGGGCGTCCAGCTCTAGGAAGAGTCTTGGTGGTTCCAAACTTCTTCCATTTAAGAATGATTGAGGCCACTGTGTTCTTGGGGACCTTCAATGCTGCTGAAACTTTTTGGTACCCTTCCCTAGATCTGTGCCTCGACACAATCCTGTCTCGGAGCTCTACGGACAATTCCTTCGACATCATGGCTTGGTTTTTGCTCTGACATGCACTGTCAACTGTGGGACCTTATATAGACAGCTGTGTGCCTTTCCAAATCATGTTCAATCAATTGAATTTACCACAGGTGGACTCCAATAAATTTGTAGAAACATTTCAAGGATGATCAATGGAAACAGGATGCACCTGAGCTCAATTTCGAGTCTCATATCAAAGGCTCTGAATACTTACGTAAATAAGGTATTTCTGTTTTTTATTTTTCATAAATTTCATAATTTGATCCATTTTAGAATAAGGCTGTAACGTAAACAAAATGTGGAAAAAGTGAAAGGGTCTGTATACATTCCGATTGCACTGTGTGTGTGTGTGTGTGTGTGTGTGTGTGTGTGTGTGGTACAAAGAGGTAGATGGCTGTGGAGAGTCAGTGCATCTGCCATAAAATGTCATGCCCTAGGCTGTAGCACCACTCTATAGTCTTCCACACATGCTAAACAGATAAGAAACAACAAACATGGTCTCAGTCCCAAATGGCACCCTATTCCCTGTGGGCCCTGGTCAAACGTACTGCACTATATAGGGAAGTGGGTGCCATTTGGGACTCAGATATGAAGAATAGGAACTGACTGAATCTATGAATGAATGCCGGTGTATGTATGTGTGTGTGTGTGTGTGCGTGTGTGCGAAGTTGGCGTGTGTGACTGAAAGTTAATAAAATTTCTACTGCATTCTCAACCACAACTTTCCAGACAACAAAGTAATTACTGTCTAGTCTGCCATACTCTGTATTCTTCCTAATACTTCACTTTTGTAAAGACTATTATCTGACGGGTTGGTAACTAGGAAACGACTGAGACTATCATCTGACGGGTTGGGAACTAGGAAACGACAGAGACTATAATCTGACTGGTTGGGAACTAGGAAACGACAGAGACTATCATCTGATGGGTTGGGAACTAGGAAACGACTGAGACTATCATCTGACGGGTTGGGAACTAGGAAACGACAGAGACTATTATCTGACGGGTCGTGGGAACTAGGAAACGACCGAGACTATCATATGACGGGTTGGGAACTAGGAAACGACGAGACTATCATCTGACGGGTTGGGAACTAGGAAATGACTGAGACTATTATCTGATGGGTTGTGGGAACTAGGAAACGACAGAGACTATCATCTGACGGATTGGGAACTAGGAAACGACTGAGACTATCATCTGACGGGTTGGGAACTAGGAAACGACTGAGACTATCATCTGACAGATTGGGAACTAGGAAACGACAGAGACTATCATATGACAGGTTGGGAACTAGGAAACGACCGAGACTATCATCTGACGGGTTGGGAACTAGGAAATGACTGAGACTATTATCTGATGGGTTGTGGGAACTAGGAAACGATTGAGACTATCATCTTACTGGATGGGAACTAGGAAATGACTGAGACTATTATCTGTTGGGTTGTGGGAACCAGGAAACGACAGAGATTATTATCTGATGGGTTGGGAACTAGGAAACGACAGAGACTATTATCTGACGGGTTGGGAACTAGGAAACGACTGAGACTATTATCTGATGGGTTGGGAACTAGGAAACAACTGAGACTATTATCTGAGGGGAACAAGGAAACAACAGAGACTATTATCTGACGGGTTTGGAACTAGGAAACGACAGTGACTATTATCTGACGGGTTGGGAATTAGGAAACGACTGAGACTATTATCTAATAGGTTGTGGGAACTAGGAAACGACAGAGACTATTATCTGATGGGTTGGTAACTAGGAAACGACTGAGACTATCATCTGACGGGTTGGTATCTAGGAAAAGACAGAGACTATTATCTGATGGATTGGGAACTAGGAAACGACAGAGACTATTCTCTGACGCGTTGTGGGAACTAGGAAACGATAGAGACTATTATCTGACGGGTTGGGAACTAGGAAACGACAGAGACTATTATCTGACGGGTTGGGAACTAGGAAACGACAGAGACTATTATCTTACGGGTTGTGGGAACTAGGAAACGACCGAGACTATCATTTGACGGGTTGGGAACTAGGAAATGACTGAGACTATTATCTGATGGGTTGTGGGAACTAGGAAACGACAGAGACTATTATCTGACGGGTTGGGAACTAGGAAACGACTGAGACTATAATCTGACGGTTGGTAACTAGGAAACGACTGAGGCTATTTTCTGATGGGTCTGTAACTAGGAAACGACTGAGGCTATTATCTGATGGGTTGGGAACTTGGAAACGACAGAGATTATTATCTGACGGGTTGGGAACTAGGAAACGACAGAGACTATTATCTGACGGGTTGGGAACTAGGAAACGACTGAGACTATTATCTGATGGGTTGGGAACTAGGAAACAACTGAGACTATTATCTGAAGGGTTGGGAACTAGGAAACGACAGAGACTATTATCTGATGGGTTGGGAACTAGGAAACGACAGTGACTATTATCTGACGGGTTGGGAACTAGGACATGACTGTAACTATTATCTAATGGGTTGTGGGAACTAGGAAACGACAGAGACTATTATCTAATGGGTTGGTAACTAGGAAATGACTGAGACTATTATCTGACGTTTTGGTATCTAGGAAAAGACAGAGACTATTATCTGATGGATTGGGAACTAGGAAACGACAGAGACTATTATCTGACGCGTTGTGGGAACTAGGAAACGATAGAGACTATTATCTGACGGGTTGGGAACTAGGAAACGACAGAGACTATTATCTGACGGGTTGGGAACTAGGAAACGACAGAGACTATCATCTGACGGGTTGGGAACTAGGAAACGACTGAGACTATTATCTGACGGGTTGGGAACTAGGAAACGACAGAGACTATCATCTGACGGGTTGGGAACTAGGAAATGACTGAGACTATTATCTGTTGGGTTGTGGGAACCAGGAAACTACAGAGATTATTATCTGATGGGTTGGGAACTAGGAAACGACAGAGACTATTATCTGACGGGTTGGGAACTAGGAAACGACTGAGACTATTATCTGATGGGTTGGGAACTAGGAAACAACTGAGACTATTATCTGAGGGGAACAAGGAAACAACAGAGACTATTATCTGACGGGTTTGGAACTAGGAAACGACAGTGACTATTATCTGACGGGTTGGGAATTAGGAAACGACTGAGACTATTATCGAATAGGTTGTGGGAACTAGGAAACGACAGAGACTATTATCTGATGGGTTGGTAACTAGGAAACGACTGAGACTATCATCTGACGGGTTGGTATCTAGGAAAAGACAGAGACTATTATCTGATGGATTGGGAACTAGGAAACGACAGAGACTATTCTCTGACGCGTTGTGGGAACTAGGAAACGATAGAGACTATTATCTGACGGGTTGGGAACTAGGAAACGACAGAGACTATTATCTGACGGGTTGGGAACTAGGAAACGACAGAGACTATTATCTTACGGGTTGTGGGAACTAGGAAACGACCGAGACTATCATTTGACGGGTTGGGAACTAGGAAATGACTGAGACTATTATCTGATGGGTTGTGGGAACTAGGAAACGACAGAGACTATTATCTGACGGGTTGGGAACTAGGAAACGACTGAGACTATTATCTGACGGTTGGTAACTAGGAAACGACTGAGGCTATTTTCTGATGGGTCTGTAACTAGGAAACGACTGAGGCTATTATCTGATGGGTTGGGAACTTGGAAACGACAGAGATTATTATCTGACGGGTTGGGAACTAGGAAACGACAAAGACTATTATCTGACGGGTTGGGAACTAGGAAACGACTGAGACTATTATCTGATGGGTTGGGAACTACGAAACAACTGAGACTATTATCTGAAGGGTTGGGAACTAGGAAACGACAGAGACTATTATCTGATGGGTTGGGAACTAGGAAACGACAGTGACTATTATCTGACGGGTTGGGAACTAGGACATGACTGTAACTATTATCTAATGGGTTGTGGGAACTAGGAAACGACAGAGACTATTATCTAATGGGTTGGTAACTAGAAAATGACTGAGACTATTATCTGACGGGTTGGTATCTAGGAAAAGACAGAGACTATTATCTGATGGATTGGGAACTAGGAAACGACAGAGACTATTATCTGACGCGTTGTGGGAACTAGGAAACGATAGAGACTATTATCTGACGGGTTGGGAACTAGGAAATGACAGAGACTATTATCTGACGGGTTGGGAACTAGGAAACGACAGAGACTATCATCTGACGGGTTGGGAACTAGGAAACGACTGAGACTATCATCTGACGGGTTGGGAACTAGGAAACGACTGAGACTATCATCTGACGGGTTGGGAACTAGGAAACGACAGAGACTATTATCTGATGGATTGGGAACTAGGAAACGACAGAGACTATCATCTGATGGGTTGGGAACTAGGAAACAACTGAGACTATTCTCTGACGCGTTGTGGGAACTAGGAAACGATAGAGACTATTATCTGACACGTTGTGGGAACTAGGAAATGACTGAGACTATTCTCTGACGCGTTGTTGGAACTAGGAAATGATAGAGACTATTATCTGACGGATTGGGAACTAGGAAACGACAGAGACTTTCATCTGACGGGTTGGGAACTAGGAAACGACTGAGATTATCATCTAACAGGTTGGGAACTAGGAAACGACCGAGACTATCATATGACGGTTTGGGAACTAGGAAACGACTGAGACTATTATCTGATGGGTTGTGGGAACTAGGAAACGATAGAAACTATTATCTGAAGGGTTGGGAACTAGGAAACGACAGAGACTATTATCTGACGGGTTGGGAACTAGGAAACGACAGTGACTATTATCTGACGGGTTGGGAACTAGGAAATGACTGTGACTATTATCTAATGGGTTGTGGGAACTAGGAAACGACAGAGACTATTATCTAATGGGTTGGTAACTAGGAAATGACTGAGACTATTATCTGACGGGTTGGTATCTAGGAAAAGACAGAGACTATTATCTGATGGATTGGGAACTAGGAAACGACAGAGACTATTATCTGACGCGTTGTGGGAACTAGGAAACGATAGAGACTATTATCTGACGGGTTGGGAACTAGGAAACGACAGACACTATTATCTGACGGGTTGGGAACTAGGAAACGACAGAGACTATCATCTGACGGGTTGGGAACTAGGAAACGACTGAGACTATCATCTGACGGGTTGGGAACTAGGAAACGACTGAGACTATCATCTGACGGGATGGGAACTAGGAAACGACAGAGACTATTATCTGACGGATTGGGAACTAGGAAACGACAGAGACTATCATCTGACGGGTTGGGAACTAGGAAACGACTGAGACTATTCTCTGACGCGTTGTGGGAACTAGGAAACGATAGAGACTATTATCTGACACGTTGTGGGACCTATGAAATGACTGAGACTATTCTCTGATGCGTTGTGGGAACTAGGAAACGATAGAGACTATTATCTGACGGATTGGGAACTAGGAAACGACAGAGACTTTCATCTGACGGGTTGGGAACTAGGAAACGATTGAGACTATCATCTTACTGAGGTTATTATCTGATGGGTTGGGAAGTAGGAAGCGACAGAGAGAGAGAGAATATTTGTTTGGATATTACCAGTCATTAAGCGAAGAGTAGTTACACTGGGAGGTTAGTGTGTTTGTGTGTTTGTGTGTGTGCGTGTCTGTGGCTGTGGTGATAATAGTCATGAAGGGGACACCATGATGGAAACCACACACCACGCTCGCACGCATGCACATGCTAAACCCACACACACACACCTCGCTCACGTGCCCGCATGTGTACACCCACACACACACTCACATACATCACGCTCGCACGCATCCACGTGCGCACACACACAAACACACCACGCTCGCATGGGGACACACACACACACACACACACCACGCTTGCGTACACACACACACTCTCCTGCTGTCTCTCTCTTATCGCTATACCCCCAGCCCCCCTCACAATGACTGACCCCTTTTATGGCATTACTGTATATATAATTTCAACACAAGGAAACACTTAACTCAGCCTATTGACCTGTCATATGATAAAGAGCTGGGAGTAATGATCAATCAAATCAAGCCATGTGTGTGGTTATCAAGTCATACTTTGATAAATGTCTGTATGCTTATGATGTTGTTAATAATTTACTGCCTTCTCCATTCATGTGGTCGTTTGGACACATGTTTAGCTACAAGGTCATCAGGAACATATGTATAATATTTATTATAATAATTTATAACACATTTATAATAAGATTTTAGTTATTTGGGATTTGGTAAGGCAGTGTTATGTTATATTTATGAGTTGTTTGTAAACATCTTTATGTGTGTCATCAGGGAAGCATTTGACACTTTCAGAAAACAACCATCAGGGCCAAGATGTGAGCTATTTTAGCTGTGGTAAGGTAATGTTATGTTATGAGTGATGCAGCAACAACTGGACATAGTGTGTGTGTGTGTGTGTGTGTGTGTGTGTGTGTGTGCTCTGTGTCCCTGTTACTGTCCATAGAGCATTTACAGCCTGCTCTAAGTGTGAGAGCCAAATGGCACCCTATGCCTTGTTTAGTGCATTACATTTGACCAGGGCCCATAGGAACTAGGGTGCCATTTGGGACACAACCTATAACACCTGCTACAGCTACATCAGCCATGGTAAACCTCTTCCCCTGCTGTTACTGTCTGGATCTTCTGACCAGACCTCTCCACATAGCTCCCAGTACATTATCATCAGCATCTACCAGACCTCTCCACATAGCTCCCAGTACATTATCATCAGCATCTACCAGACCTCTCCACATAGCTCCCAGTACATTACCATCAGCATCTACCAGACCTCTCCACATAGCTCCCAGTACATTATCATCAGCATCTACCAGACCTCTCCACATAGCTCCCAGTACATTACCATCAGCATCTCCCAGAACTCTCCACATAGCTCCCTTTACATTATCATCAGCATCTACCAGACCTCTCCACATAGCTCCCAGTACATTATCATCAGCATCTCCCAGACCTCTCCACATAGCTCCCTTTACATTATCATCAGCATCTCCCAGACCTCTCCACATAGCTCCCTGTACATTATCATCAGCATCTACCAGACCTCTCCACATAGCTCCCTGTACATTATCATCAGCATCTACCAGACCTCTCCACATAGCTCCCTTTACATTATCATCAGCATCTACCAGACCTCTCCACATAGCTCATTTTACATTATCATCAGCATCTACCAGACCTCTCCACATAGCTCCCTTTACATTATCATCAGCATCTACCAGACCTCCCCACATAGCTCCCTTTACATTACCATCAGCATCTACCAGACCTCTCCACATAGCTCCCTTTACATTATCATCAGCGTCTACCAGACCTCTCCACATAGCTCCCTTTACATTATCATCAGCATCTACCAGACCTCTCCACATAGCTCCCTGTACATTATCATCAGCATCTACCAGACCTCTCCACATAGC
Organism: Coregonus lavaretus; assembly: GCF_964263955.1. NCBI lineage: Eukaryota > Metazoa > Chordata > Actinopteri > Salmoniformes > Salmonidae > Coregonus > Coregonus lavaretus. Next base: position 23,071 of record NW_028164683.1, read on the forward strand.
TCCCTGTACATTATCATCAGCATCTACCAGACCTCTCCACATAGCTCCCTGTACATTATCATCAGCATCTACCAGACCTCTCCACATAGCTCCCTTTACATTACCATCAGCATCTACCAGACCTCTCCACATAGCTCCCTGTACATTATCATCAGCATCTACCAGACCTCTCCACATAGCTCCCTTTACATTATCATCAGCATCTACCAGACCTCTCCACATAGCTCCCTTTACATTATCATCAGCATCTATCAGACCTCTCCACATAGCTCCCAGAACATTATCATCAGCATCTACCAGACCTCTCCACATAGCTCCCTTTACATTATCATCAGCATCTCCCAGACCTCTCCACATAGCTCCCTTTACATTATCATCAGCATCTACCAGACCTCTCCACATAGCTCCCTTTACATTATCATCAGCATCTACCAGACCTCTCCACATAGCTCCCAGTACATTATCATCAGCATCTCCCAGACCTCTCCACATAGCTCCCTTTACATTATCATCAGCATCTACCAGACCTCTCCACATAGCTCCCTTTACATTATCATCAGCATCTACCAGACCTCTCCACATAGCTCCCTTTACATTATCATCAGCATCTCCCAGACCTCTCCACATAGCTCCCTGTACATTATCATCAGCATCTACCAGACCTCTCCACATAGCTCCCTTTACATTATCATCAGCATCTACCAGACCTCTCCACATAGCTCCCTTTACATTATCATCAGCATCTACCAGACCTCTCCACATAGCTCCCTTTACATTATCATCAGCATCTCCCAGACCTCTCCACATAGCTCCCTTTACATTATCATCAGCATCTACCAGACCTCTCCACATAGCTCCCTTTACATTATCATCAGCATCTACCAGACCTCTCCACATAGCTCCCTTTACATTATCATCAGCATCTACCAGACCTCTCCACATAGCTCCCTGTACATAATCATCAGCATCAACCAGACCTCTCCACATAGCTCTCTTTACATTATCATCAGCATCTACCAGACCTCTCCACATAGCTCCCTGTACATTATCATCAGCATCTACCAGACCTCTCCACATAGCTCCCTTTACATTATCATTAGCATCTCCCAGACCTCTCCACATAGCTCCCTTTACATTATCATCAGCATCTCCCAGACCTCTCCACATAGCTCCCTTTACATTATCATCAGCATCTACCAGACCTCTCCACATAGCTCCTTTTACATTATCATCAGCATCTACCAGACCTCTCCACATAGCTCCCTTTACATTATCATCAGCATCTACCAGACCTCTCCACATAGCTCCCTTTACATTACCATCAGCATCTACCAGACCTCTCCACATAGCTCCCTTTACATTATCATCAGCGTCTACCAGACCTCTCCACATAGCTCCCTTTGCATTATCATCAGCATCTACCAGACCTCTCCACATAGCTCCCTGTACATTATCATCAGCATCTACCAGACCTCTCCACATAGCTCCCTGTACATTATCATCAGCATCTACCAGACCTCTCCACATAGCTCCCTGTACATTATCATCAGCATCTCCCAGACCTCTCCACATAGCTCCCTTTACATTACCATCAGCATCTACCAGACCTCTCCACATAGCTCCCTGTACATTATCATCAGCATCTACCAGACCTCTCCACATAGCTCCCTGTACATTATCATCAGCATCTACCAGACCTCTCCACATATCTCCCTGTACATTACCATCAGCATCTACCAGACCTCTCCACATAGCTCCCTTTACATTACCATCAGCATCTACCAGACCTCTCCACATAGCTCCCTGTACATTATCATCAGCATCTACCAGACCTCTCCACATAGCTCCCTGTACATTATCATCAGCATCTACCAGACCTCTCCACATAGCTCCCTGTACATTATCATCAGCATCTACCAGACCTCTCCACATAGCTCCCTTTACATTACCATCAGCATTTACCAGACCTCTCAACATAGCTCCCTGTACATTATCATCAGCATCTACCAGACCTCCCCACATAGCTCCCTTTACATTATCGTCAGCATCTACCAGACCTCTCCACATAGCTCCCTGTACATTTTCATCAGCATCTACCAGACCTCTCCACATAGCTCCCTTTACAATACCATCAGCATCTACCAGACCTCTCCACATAGCTCCCTTTACATTATCACCAGCATCTACCAGACCCCTCCACATAGCTCCCTGTACATTATCATCAGCATCTACCGGACCTCTCCACATAGCTCCCTTTACATTATCATCAGCATCTACCAGACCTCTCCACATAGCTCCCTTTACATTATCATCAGCATCTACCAGACCTCTCCACATAGCTCCCAGTACATTATCATCAGCATCTACCAGACCTCTCCACATAGCTCCCTGTACATTATCATCAGCATCTACCAGACCTCTCCACATAGCTCCCTTTACATTACCATCAGCATCTACCAGACCTCTCCACATAGCTCCCTGTACATTATATCATCAGCATCTACCAGACCTCTCCACATAGCTCCCTTTACATTACCATCAGCATCTACCAGACCTCTCCACATAGCTCCCTTTACATTATCATCAGCATCTACCAGACCTCTCCACATAGCTCCCTGTACATTATCATCAGCATCTACCGGACCTCTCCACATAGCTCCCTTTACATTATCATCAGCATCTACCAGACCTCTCCACATAGCTCCCTTTACATTATCATCAGCATCTACCAGACCTCTCCACATAGCTCCCAGTACATTATCATCAGCATCTACCAGACCTCTCCACATAGCTCCCTGTACATTATCATCAGCATCTACCAGACCTCTCCACATAGCTCCCTTTACATTACCATCAGCATCTACCAGACCTCTCCACATAGCTCCCTGTACATTATCATCAGCATCTCCCAGACCTCTCCACATAGCTGATGATAATCAGTACATTATCATCAGCATCTACCAGACCTCTCCACATAGCTCCCTGTACATTATCATCAGCATCTACCAGACCTCTCCACATAGCTCCCTTTACATTATCATCAGCATCTACCAGACCTCTCCACATAGCTCCCTTTAAATTATCATCAGCATCTCCCAGACCTCTCCACATAGCTCCCTGTACATTACCATCAGCATCTACCAGACCTCTCCACATAGCTCCCTTTACATTATCATCAGCATCTACCAGACCTCTCCACATAGCTCCCTGTACATTATCATCAGCATCTACCAGACCTCTCCACATAGCTCCCTTTACATTATCATCAGCATCTACCAGACCTCTCCACATAGCTCCCTTTACATTATCATCAGCATCTACCAGACCTCTCCACATAGCTCCCTTTACATTATCATCAGCATCTACCAGACCTCTCCACATAGCTCCCTGTACATTATCATCAGCATCTACCAGACCTCTCCACATAGCTCCCTTTACATTATCATCAGCATCTCCCAGACCTCTCCACATAGCTCCCTTTACATTATCATTAGCATCTCCCAGACCTCTCCACATAGCTCCCTTTACATTATCATCAGCATCTCCCAGACCTCTCCACATAGCTCCCTTTACATTATCATCAGCATCTACCAGACCTCTCCATATAGCTCCTTTTACATTATCATCAGCATCTACCAGACCTCTCCACATAGCTCCCTTTACATTATCATCAGCATCTACCAGACCTCTCCACATAGCTCCCTTTACATTACCATCAGCATCTACCAGACCTCTCCACATAGCTCCCTTTACATTATCATCAGCGTCTACCAGACCTCTCCACATAGCTCCCTTTGCATTATCATCAGCATCTACCAGACCTCTCCACATAGCTCCCTGTACATTATCATCAGCATCTACCAGACCTCTCCACATAGCTCCCTGTACATTATCATCAGCATCTACCAGACCTCTCCACATAGCTCCCTGTACATTATCATCAGCATCTCCCAGACCTCTCCACATAGCTCCCTTTACATTATCATCAGCATCTACCAGACCTCTCCACATAGCTCCCTTTACATTATCATCAGCATCTACCAGACCTCTCCACATAGCTCCCTGTACATTTTCATCAGCATCTACCAGACCTCTCCACATAGCTCCCTTTACATTACCATCAGCATCTACCAGACCTCTCCACATAGCTCCTTTTACATTATCACCAGCATCTACCAGACCTCTCCACATAGCTCCCTGTACATTATCATCAGCATCTACCGGACCTCTCCACATAGCTCCCTTTACATTATCATCAGCATCTACCAGACCTCTCCACATAGCTCCCTTTACATTATCATCAGCATCTACCAGACCTCTCCACATAGCTCCCAGTACATTATCATCAGCATCTACCAGACCTCTCCACATAGCTCCCTGTACATTATCATCAGCATCTACCAGACCTCTCCACATAGCTCCCTTTACATTACCATCAGCATCTACCAGACCTCTCCACATAGCTCCCTGTACATTATCATCAGCATCTACCAGACCTCTCCACATAGCTCCCTTTACATTACCATCAGCATCTACCAGACCTCTCCACATAGCTCCCTTTACATTATCATCAGCATCTACCAGACCTCTCCACATAGCTCCCTGTACATTATCATCAGCATCTACCGGACCTCTCCACATAGCTCCCTTTACATTATCATCAGCATCTACCAGACCTCTCCACATAGCTCCCAGTACATTATCATCAGCATCTACCAGACCTCTCCACATAGCTCCCTGTACATTATCATCAGCATCTACCAGACCTCTCCACATAGCTCCCTTTACATTACCATCAGCATCTATCAGATCTCTCCACATAGCTCCCTGTACATTATCATCAGCATCTCCCAGACCTCTCCACATAGCTCCCTTTACATTATCATCAGCATCTACCAGACCTCTCCACATAGCTCCCTTTAAATTATCATCAGCATCTCCCAGACCTCTCCACATAGCTCCCTGTACATTACCATCAGCATCTACCAGACCTCTCCACATAGCTCCCTTTACATTATCATCAGCATCTACCAGACCTCTCCACATAGCTCCCTGTACATTATCATCAGCATCTACCAGACCTCTCCACATAGCTCCCTTTACATTATCATCAGCATCTACCAGACCTCTCCACATAGCTCCCTTTACATTATCATCAGCATCTACCAGACCTCTCCACATAGCTCCCTTTACATTATCATCAGCATCTACCAGACCTCTCCACGTAGCTCCCTTTACATTATTATCAGCATCTACCAGACCTCTCCACATAGCTCCCTTTACATTATCATCATCATCTACCAGACCTCTCCACATAGCTCCCTTTACATTATCATCAGCATCTACCAGACCTCTCCACATAGCTCCCTTTACATTATCATCATCATCTCCCAGACCTCTCCACATAGCTCCCTTTACATTACCATCAGCATCTACCAGACCTCTCCACATAGCTCCCTTTACATTATCATCAGCATCTACCAGACCTCTCCACATAGCTCCCTGTACATTATCATCATCATCTCCCAGACCTCTCCACATAGCTCCCTTTACATTACCATCAGCATCTACCAGACCTCTCCACATAGCTCCCTTTACATTATCATCAGCATCTACCAGACCTCTCCACATAGCTCCCTGTACATTATCATCAGCATCTCCCAGACCTCTCCACATAGCTCCCTTTACATTATCATCAGCATCTACCAGACCTCTCCACATAACTCCCTGTACATTATCATCAACATCTACCAGACCTCTCCACATAGCTCCCTTTACATTATCATTGACATCTACCAGATCTCTCCACATAGCTCCCTGTACATTATCATCAACATCTACCAGACCTCTCCACATAGCTCCCTTTACATTACCATTGACATCTACCAGACCTCTCCATATAGCTCCCTGTACATTATCATCAACATCTACCAGACCTCTCCACATAGCTCCCTGTACATTATCATCAACATCTACCAGACCTCTCCACATAGCTCCCTGTACATTATCATCAACATCTACCAGACCTCTCCACATAGCATGGAGTGGAATTAGAAACTAAAGTCACTGAATGGCACTCACTCACCACTGTAAAATCACCACCAGGAATTCAGGTCACAGAGCACCTTTCACATAAAAATTATGAACTCTCAGCCCCTATTCCACCCCTTGTGCCTGGTAATTCCCACACCTTCACCCCTATTCCACCCTCGTGCCTGGTCCTTCCTGCATGTTCAACCCTATTGTCTCCTCTCTGTTGATCCCAACATGTAAATAAATCCAAGTTGGCGGCCAGTGCGGTCGTGTTCTCTGTTGTGTGTCCGTGTAAATAGACAGTTTTTTGTATTTTTTTGTATTTTACGTATATATTTCCCTATCACACTTTTCATCCTTCTACTAAATATACTTTCCTGCAACCCGCCTCACTCAATGTGGAACGGATTCTATTATTTATTCACCTTTATCTAGAATCTCCAGTTGAAACTAGCTAGCCAGCTAACTAGCTAACTAGCTACTTGCTATTAGCCACCGTTAGCGGTTTTCACCCAGAACATTGGATTTTCTGCCGGAATAACTGAATCACTGGACCTTAACACTGGATCGCAACTAGCTAGCCGCAACCGAATGGATGTTGCTGTAAATCACCACTGCCCCCGAAGCAAGCACCAGTTAGCCTTGAGCTAGCCTCGAGCCAGGCCCATATCTACCTCTTGTCTACCCGACGGGAGTAGCCAGCTAACTAGCTACTTGCTATTAGCCACCGTTAGCGGTTTTTCACCATTGTCCGTGGCCTGCACTACCTACCAGCCAGCTCTAGCCTGGACTATTATCGGCCAGTCTGCACTGTCTGCACAGCGCGTTATCGACCCAGAAGATATCGGATTTTCTGCCGGAATCACTAAATCACTGGACCTTTAACACCGGATCATCGCAACTAGCTGCAACCAAATGGATGTTGTTGTTGGCTAATCAGCATTGAGCTAGCCTCGAGTCAGGCACATCTCCCGGCTATCTACCTATCTGTCAACAAGACGGTACCTCCTAGAGTCGACACGGAGCCCCGCCGATCCATCACGACTGGTCTGCCGACGTAATCGTCTGTGGTTTGAACAGGCTTCCCGTTGCGATGACCACGAAGATCCATCTGCTAGCCCCGGCCCGCTAGCACATGAAAACAACAGCCGTGCTTCCTGCTCGCTGTGCTGTAGCACCAATTCGAACTGCTCTCGGACTCACATATTGCTGTTCACTGGACCTTATGATCACTCAGCTGCACAGCTGATGCCTGCTGGACTGTTCCTTTACACGGTACCCTGTCCTGTTTAGCCTCAGCCCAAACTTTCATCGCCATTACCAGTTGTTGTCTTAGCTCTCTCTAATAACACCTGTGATTGCTTTATGCCTCTCTCCCATGTCAATATGCCTTGCCTATTGCTGTTCCAGTTAGTTAGTATTATACAATTTCACTGTAGAACTCCAAGTCCCTCTCAAACTGCCTCAAATAGCTCCTTTGTTCCACCCCCCATAAACGCCGAGACCGGCTCAATCGGTGCCTCCAGTGATGCTATCTCTTTCATTGTTACCCAACGCTTAGTTTTACCTCCACTGTACTCATATCCTTCCATATCCTTGTCTGTACATAATGCCCTGAATCTATTCTACAACGCCCGGAAATCTGCCCCCTTTATTCTCTGTACCCAACGCACTAGAAGACCAGTTCTTAAAGTCTTTAGCCGTATCCTTATTCTAGTCCTCCTCTGTTCCTCTGGTGATGTAGAGGCTAACCCAGGCCCTGCAGCCCCCAGTATCACTCCTACTCCCCAGGAGCTATCATTTGTTGACTTCTGTAACCGTAAAAGCCTTGGTTTTCTGCACGTTAACATCAGAAGCCTCCTTCCTAAATTTGAGTTATTCACTGCGTTAGCACACTCCGCCAACCCTGATGTTCTAGCAGTGTCTGAATCCTGGCTTAGGAAGGCCACCAAAAATTCTGAAATGTCCATCCCCAACTACAACATTTTCCGTCTAGATAGAACTGCCGAAGGGGGTGGAGTTGCAATCAACTGTAGAGATAGCCTGCAGAGCTCTATCATACTATCCAGGTCTGTGCCCAAACAGTTTGAGCTCCTACTTCTAAAAATCCACCTTTCCAGAAATAAGTCTCTCACTATTGCGGCTTGCTACAGACCCCCCTCAGCCCCAAGCTGTGCCCTGGACACCATATGTGAATTGATTGCCCCCCATCTATCCTCAGAGTTCGTACTGCTTGGTGACCTAAACTGGGATATGCTTAACACCCCGGCCATCCTACAATCCAAACTAGATGCCCTCAATCTCACACAAATTATCAAGGAACCTACCAGGTACAACCCTAATTCCGTAAACATGGGCACCCTCATAGATATCATCCTGACTAACTTACCCTCTAAATACACCTCCGCTGTCTTCAACCAGGATCTCAGCGATCACTGCCTTATTGCCTGCCGTCCGTAACGGGTCCACGGTCAAACGACCACCCCTCATCACTGTCAAACGCTCCCTAAAACACATTAGCAAGCAGGCCTACCTAACTGACCTGGCCCAGGTATCCTGGATGGATATCGATCTCATTCCATCAGTAGAGGATGCCTGGTTGCTCTTTAAAAGTGCTTTCCTCTCAATCTTAAATAAGCATGCCCCATTCAACAAATTCAGAACTAAGAACAGATATAGCCCCTGGTTCTCCTCAGACTTGACTGCCCTTTACCAGCACAAAAACATCCTGTGGCGTACTGCATTAGCATCAAATAGCCCCCGCGATATGCAACTTTTCAGGGAAGTTAGGAACCAATATACACAAGCAGTTAGGAAAGCAAAGGCTAGCTTTTTCAAACAGAAATGTGCATCCTGTAGCACTAACTCCAGAAAGTTTTGGGACACTGTAAAGTCCATGGAGAATAAGAGCACCTCCTCCCAGCTGCCCACTGCACTGAGGCTAGGAAACACTATCACCACCGATAAATCTACAATAATCGAGAATTTCAACAAGCATTTTGCTACGCCACTACCCTGGCCACCAGCTCTCCACCCTCTTGGAGGTTGTGTTGTAGTAGAATCCTTCTGATGGGCCAGCCAGTCCTTTTGGAGGTTGTGTTGTAATATAATCCTTCTAATGGGCCATCCAGACCTCTTGGAGGTTGTGTTGTAGTAAAATCATTCTGATGGGCCATCCAGTCCTCTTGGAGGTTGTGTTGTAGTAGAATCCTTCTGATGGGCCAGCCAGTCCTTTTGGAGGTTGTGTTGTAATATAATCCTTCTAATGGGCCATCCAGACCTCTTGGAGGTTGTGTTGTAGTAAAATCATTCTGATGGGCCATCCAGTCCTCTTGGAGGTTGTGTTGTCGTAGAATCCTTCTGATGGGCCAGACAGGAAGTCAGAGAGAGCTGGAGCAGAGAGAGAGAGACACTCTCACAGTGTTCTGGGCCAGACAGAAAGTCAGAGAGAGCTGGAGCAGAGAGAGAGAGACACTCACAGTGTTCTGGGCCAGACATAAAGTCAGAGAGAGCTGGAGCAGAGCGAGAGAGACACTCTCACAGTGTTCTGGGCCAGACAGGAAGTCAGAGAGAGCTGGAGCAGAGAGAGAGACACTCTCACAGTGTTCTGGGCACCAGCCACCAGTAGGGCCTTCACTAGGGATTTAGCTCTATTATTTAGCTCAACGAATCAAAGATTATGGAGTGATGCTAGCTGTCTGCTCTGTTGTCTCTTGATTTGTTTGTTTTGGGTTACGCCCCGTCACTTCTGTTGTAATGGCCTGAGACCTGAGGGTAAATGAGGTGTGAAAGACAATTACATGGTGATAAGTATGGTAATACAAGTCTGTCTCTCTGGAAAGTCCTTGTGCTTGGAGTAGCACTGTCATACAGCCCTCAACCGTTTGGCACAGACCAACACTAAATACCACTCTCACAGGAGTGTGTGTGTGTGTGTGTGTGTGTGTGTGTGTGTGTGTGTGTGTGTGTCAAGTGTTCCACAGGGATGCTGGCCCGTGTTGACTCCAATGCTTCCCACAGTTGTGTCAATACAGGACTATTAAAGGCCCAGTGCACTATTTATTTATTTTTTAATTAACATTATTATTATTTTAAATGTTTTTCATTGGGTGCTGCAGCAGCCTCATCACCCCTACTTCCCCAGCTATGGGTGGACCATTCTGGAGACACACTGTAAACTGTTGAGCGTGAAAAACCCAGCAGTTTTGCATTTATTTATTTATTTAATTAATTTTTTTTCGCACAAACCGGTGCGGCTGGCACCTACTACAATACCCCGTTCAAAGGCACTTAAATATTTTGTCTTGCCCGTTCCCCCTCTGAATGGCACACATACACAATCCATGTCTCAATTGTCTCAAGGCTTAAAAATCCTTCTTTAACCTCCTCCCCCTTCATCTATACTGATTGAAGTGGATTTAATAAGTTATATCAATTAGGGATCACAACTTTCACCTGGATTTACCTGGTCAGTCTATGTCATGGAAAGAGCAGGTGTTCATAATGTTTTGTATACTCAGTGTCGTTGCTATATTTTACTGTCAAAATGGGACTCCAGAATTTCCTTTTTTTTATTTTTATTTTTTATTAGAGATGAATTAAATACATCTTTATGTGCACTAACTAATATCATAGGATAATTTAATTTGGGGTTCAACACCTGAGGAAGTGGAAACTCAAAACACATTACTTAGATCACTAACTGTAGCCATGAAATGCATTGAAAGGCTGGTCATGACTCACATCAACACCATCATCCCAGAAACCCTGGAACCAATTTGCATACCGCCCCAACAGATCCACAGATGACACAATCTCTATTGCACTCCACACTGCCCTTTCCCACCTGGATAAAAGGAACACCTATGTGAGAATGCTGTGAATTGACTACAGCTCAGTGTTTAACACCATGGTGCCCTCCAAGCTATTCAATATGCTAAGGTTCTTGGGACTAAACACTTCCCTTTATTCAATTTTTTTACACTGACTCTTTATTGCACATGCTCGATGTACACTCACTGGACTCCACACACTCACAACACTCCAACACACACACAAAAAACACATGCATATTGACGCCACAGACACACACACACACATTCACATTCCTTCACTCTCCTCACATACGCTGCTGCTACTCTTTTTTTATTATCTATGCGTAGTCACTTTACCACTACTTACATGTACATACTACCTCAATTACCTCGACTAACCTGTAACCCTGCACGTTGACTTGGTACTGGTACCCCTTGTATATAGCCTTGTTATTGTTATTTTATTGTGTTACTATTTTTCCTTTAGTTCATTCGAATCCAGGCTCTGTCGTAGCCGGCCGCGTCCGGGAGACCCATGGGGCGGCGCACAATTGGCCCAGCGTCGTCCAGGGTATGGGAGGGAATGGCCAGCAGGGATGTAGCTCAGTTGGTAGAGCATGGCGTATGCAATGCCAGGGTTGTGGGTTCGATTCCCACGGGGAGCCAGTATGAAACATAAAAAAAATTATAATGTATGCACTCACTAACTGTATGTCGCTCTGGATAAGAGCGTCTGCTAAATGACTAAAAATGTAAAATCTAGCACATTTTTCTTACATTGTTGGTTAAGAGCTCCTTAGTCACGGTCAGGTTTACACCTGTTATATTCAGCGCATGTGACAAATATAATTGATTTGATTTAACTCTAAATATAATACCCACTGCCGCCCATGGGTCTCCCGAGTGGCGCAGTGGTCAGTGGTCCTCTGTAGCTCAGCTGGTAGAGCACGGCGCTTGTAACGCCAAGGTAGTGGGTTCGATCCCCGGGACCACCCATACACAAAAATGTATGCACGCATGACTGTAAGTCGCTTTGGATAAAAGCGTCTGCTAAATGGCATATTATTATTATTATAAGGCACTGCATCGCAGGGCTAGCTGTGCCACTAGAGATCCTGGTTCGAATCCAGGCTCTGTCGCAGCCGGCCGCGACCGGGAGACCCATGGGCGGCGCACAATTGGTCCAGCGTCGTCCAAGGTAGGTAGGTAGGAATGGGAATGGAAAGAAATAGAAAGGACTAGGGAATGGAAAGGAATAGGGAATGGAAAGGAATTGGGAATGGAAAGGAAAAGGGAATGGAAAGGAATTGGGAATGGAAAGGAAAAGGGAATGGAAAGGAATAGGGAATGGAAAGGAATAGGGAATGGAAAGGAATAGGGAATGGAAAGGAATAGGGAATGGAAAGGAATGGGAATGGAAAGAAATAGAAAGGAATAGGGAATGGAAAGGAATAGGGAATGGCAAGGAATAGGGAATGGAAAGGAATAGAAAGGAATAGGGAATGGAAAGGAATAGGGAATGGCAAGGAATAGGGAATGGAAAGGAATAGAAAGGAATAGGGAATGGAAAGGAATAGGGAATGGAAAGGAAAAGGGAATGGAAAGGAATAGAAAGGAATATGGAATGGAAAGGAATAGGGAATGGAAAGGACTAGGGAATGGAAAGGAATAGAAAGGAATAGGGAATAGAAAGGAATAGGGAATGGAAAGGAATAGGGAATGGAAAGGAAAAGGGAATGAAAAAAGGAATAGAAAGGAATATGGAATGGAAAGGAATAGGGAATGGAAAGGAATAGGGAATGGAAAGGAATAGAAAGGAATATGGAATAGAAAGGAATAGGGAATGGAAAGGAATACGGAATGGAACGGAATAGAAAGGAAAATGGAATGGAATGGAATAGGGAATGGAAAGGACTAGGGAATGGAAAGGAATAGAAAGGAATAGGAAATTGAAAGAATGGAACGGAATAGGGAATAGAAAAGAATAGGGAATGGAAAGGAATAGGGAATGGAAATGAATATGGAATGGTAAGGAATATGGAATGGTAAGGAATATGGAATGGTAAGGAATATGGAATGGTAAGGAAAAGGGAATGGAAAGTAATAGGGAATGGAAAGGAATAGCAGAATGGAAAGGAAAAGGGAATGGAAAGAAATAGAAAGGAATAGGGTATTTAAAGGAATCGGGAATGGAAAGGAATAGGGAATGGAAAGGAATAGGGAATGGAAAGGAATAGAAAGGAATAGGGAATGGAAAGGAATAGGGAATGGAAAGGAAAAGGGAATGGAAAGGAATATAAAATAATATGGAATGGAAAGGAATAGGGAATGGAAAGGACTAGGGAATGGAAAGGAATAGAAAGGAATAGGGAATAGAAAGGAATGGGGAATGGAAAGGAATAGGGAATGGAAAGGAAAAGGGAATGGAAAGGAATAGAAAGTAATATGGAATGGAAAGGAATAGGGAATGGAAAGGAATACGGAATGGAACGGAATAGAAAGGAATATGGAATCGAAAGGAATATGGAATCGAAAGGAATACGGAATGGAAAGGAATAGGGAATGGAAAGGAATAGGGAATGGAAAGGAATATGGAATGGAAAGGAATAGAAAGGAATAGGGAATAGAAAGGAATAGGGAATGGAAAGGAATGGGAATGGAAAGAAATAGAAAGGAATAGGGAATGGAAAGGAATAGGGAATGGAAAGGAATTGGGAATGGAAAGGAAAAGGGAATGGAAAGGTGATAGATTAATTATTAATGACTAATTATTACACCCTGAAACTGTGTATAATGTGTGAGTGTAGGACCAGTAAAGGCTATGGCATTGAGCCACTATTTAGCAATGTGAGTAAGAGTCAGGCCAGACAACAAAGACAACTGAGAAACTAAGATAAAGAGGCCTCTCAATTTAGGGAGGGGAGAAACTGTTATGAAAACATGGTGCAGAATATTGTGAGAACGGCAATAACTGAGTAAAGCAGGGAGTAGGATATGTGTGTGTGTGTGTGTATGTATGTGTGTATGCATGTGTGTATATGTGTGTGTGTGTGAACTGAAGGTCAGTAGAGCAGTTTTAGAGTGGAAAACTACAGCCCGCCTATGGAGGGAAGGGATTTCTTTTTGTATGACGTATGAGTATAAAAGATGGACTCTGAAATTGTGATGGCAGAATTCTCAATGAATAAATATCTCTGACCATGCAGACCGGGACTCTGGGCGTTACTTAAATCCCAAAAGACTTACAACCTTTTGGGAGACGCACAGAGACACTAAAATAGTTTGTTAAATAATTCACATAACAGCTTGGTCCTTCTGAGCCGGACTCCAATACCCTGTTTCTGTCATTCCAGGTAACTCTGAAAACCGTCGACGGGCGAATGATACATTCGTAAATAGAAAGTCCTGCCCTTTGACATTAAGGGTTAAAACAGGCCAGAGGACACCTGATTAATGACAGAGACGGTGACGGAATCCAAACCTACATTGAATCTCGGCTGCAAGGATAAGGTCAGTAGTCTTTATTCATTAACTTGGTGAAATTGATTTGAGGACTTGCTAAAATATTGAAAAGTAGCAAATTGATCAATGCGTAGCCATTTTAAGTGAAATGTGGGGTTGACTGTCAGGAATTATCAAGATTACATTGTGAGGATAGACTCCTCCGTAAAGTATGAGATAATTCTGGGGGACTAGTCAACCTGGTGGTGGGTCCGTAATGATTCACGGTAATAGGCCATTACCAAAAGAAACTACCCGGTGTTGAAATAGAAGGAACTATTAAAAGTACACCTATGGGATGTAACCTGTAAGAGATTATTGAGCAGTCAACAAATAATCCGGGTTAAACAAATACAAAAATTACACCAGAAGGAATTAAAATAGCATGTGTGAGAAATAGAATATTAGTTAAGTCAAAAGTCACAAACAACTGTAGATTTTGCTGTAACTCTATCCGTTCTGGAGCCTTATAAACTCCAGGTTACCGATACAACACCAATAATCATGTAAGGTTGTATACGTGTGAGACCTAATGTTTGCTCAAAAGTCACATGAATAATTCCACGTGGTTGTATAGAGGAGGGAGAACCCATTCCTGTTGTATGAGACTGTCAGGAATTATCAAGATTACATTGTGGGGATCAATCCCTCTGTAAAAGTATGAGATAATTCTGGGGGACTAGTCAAGATTACATATACAGGAAGGGGTGATTCAAGGTGTTGTTGTGTGAAGCTATTTTGAATTACTTGTTAAATTGACTTGTTATATAGAAGAGGTGGCTAAGGGATTTTTAACAGTACCAACCATGGGGGGGGCAAATCCTCACAAGAGGTCCCAGAATTTACTGGGGACGAGAAATACTTGATGTAATTAAAATGGAATCCAGGGATAGAAGAAATGTCCATTATGTAACCAGGTGGAGGGAGAGGTATGGTTTTGAGGGACGTCTAGACGCAGATAAACTCGAATCCATGCTTAAACAGATACATAAGTTGTGTAAAGGAGAAATAAGCAGTGAGAGAGAGAGAGAGTAGGAGGGGGCCAGTACCCACTGATAGCCTTACCTAATCTATTGGCGGGGAATGAAAGGGGCCCCAGCAACCTTAGATGTATACAGTAATAATAATAATATGCCATTTAGCAGACAGGCCATGAACACAGAGGACGTGGCCAGAGCGGTAGAAGGAATGACCCACCCCGAAACAGGAATAGTAAGGTTTGGGCTGCCGTTAGAGGGCAGTGGGTTTCAGGGGATGCCCAGAGGACACTTTTGCCATGGGCCGATTACGGAGAGTATGTTGGGAAAATAACTGAATTGTGTAATAGCCTCAGAGAGACATGCAATCCATCATGAGCAGAATAACAGACAGGACAGAGCCAAGAAAGAAGAGGAAGATGCAGAGTAACTAATTGCCACTCTGGGAGAGATGGCGGGTAGAACTAGAAACTTAGGAGAAAGAGGAGATAAGGCAGGAAGAAAAGAGAAGTGAGTGAGAGGGAAAGAGAAGTGAAGGTTGAGGTCTCCGTGCCTCCCCCAGAGCAGAGGGCAGAAAGGTTATATCCAAACTTGGCAGACCAGGCATGGAGAGAAAATCCAGATGATGAATACGTAGGGAGGAGAAGGAGAGTGCAGGGGAATAATGTTGCCCCCAACCGGCCCCACCTCCCTATGAGGAAGAAGGGGCTGGAGGAGGAAGGGAAGATGAAGGTGAGGAAGAGCCAGAGGTAGAGGAGTACCAGACAAGGGCAGAGAAAGTCAGACAGGAGAGAAAAGAGAGAAAAGAGAGAAGAGAGGGAGAGAGAAGTCCATCCCCCAGCTTTGAGCATGAGGAAGAGGAAGATAAGGCATGACTAGTCCTTGAGGAAGAAATAGTAGACTCTAGTGAGGGGAAGACTAAGGAACCCTTTGATCCAAATTGTGAGGTGTTTGAATTGGCTACTATTGACTTAGCACTTCAACAGGAACAGAAACCTTATTTGACATTGACAGTAATGGGTATGAAAATTAAATTCCTTTGTGATACGGGAGCCTGCAGGACAGCAACCTGTGCAACAGACAAGCCAGATGGAGTCAGGATTGATGGGGAGAAAATCATAGTGCGATCTGCCTCTGGTCATCAATTTATTGAAAGGTTATCAGCCCCAATAACCCTAAAACATGACCAATCAGGATGAGAGGCAACCATACCCATCCTGATATCTAAGCTGTGTCGGGTAAATTTACTAGGACGTGATGTAATGACTAAATTGAATGTGGTTGTCATTTCCGCTGAGAGGGGAATGAAAGTACACATAGTCAGAGACAATATGGTGGTCTGTGGGGAAGGGGAGCCATGTTATTGGGATAGGCAAGATTTGTTTAGGGTGGGAATAACTGATATTCCCCGAACCTTGATGGAACTTGCTGATGATGTAGTACCAGGCCCCACTAAAATGTCCCCCGATGACCTACACTGTACTCTCTGGTATAACAAACACCCAGGTCCAGATGCAATCTATGAGAAAGCATTATTTAAAACCACAGAAAGGACTATAGCCTTGAAATGGTTTCACTATGACAACACCCACGCAGTAGTGGAGGTGGAACTAGGGCCCCAAAGTCAGAGACTGTTCAGGGAAATATGGAGCCCACATGTGTCCCTAGCAAAGGAGCCAGCAGAGGACTGGAAAGACATGGGCCAGTGGGTATCCAAGGGTAAGAGGATCACTGATTGGGTCAATATTGTGAGTGGCGATCAACACAGCCCATCCACAGATAGTACATTTAGATGAGAATAGCAGATACTGAGGAGAGGAATACCTGTTGACAGAACAACAGGAGTCAGACTTAAAAGAAGTTCCAGAGCATTTGTGGTCCCGGGGTCCAGCAGACGTAGGATTAATAAAAGGGGTAATTCCAGTACAGGTGATACCCAAATCTAATCATAGGCCATATCAGAAGCAATACCCTATGTAACCAGAAGCAATACAAGGTTTGCAGTTTACCAAGAGCAGATTGGGAGGGACCTTGAGGGAGGGCCAATTCCCAGAGAGATAGTGAGGCCAGAAACAAAGGTGCAGTGTCCTGGAAATCACAGTCTGTTTTTTTTTTTTTCAGTTCTGCTGGGAGTACATTGGATAATGGGGTTTTGTGTTGAATTAGAGACAGTGAGACTATTAGTCAATACCTAGGAGAGAAGAGAGGTTACGGTAGCAAAGACAGACAAGAAGGAAATGGTAATAGTGGAGACAGGAGTGAGTGGAAGTGTTACAATTGTGACAAAACGGGACATTTTGCTAGAGAATGTGAGGAACTGTGTAGTTACTGTGCAAGGAAAGGGCACCAGTTAAGAAACTGTAGGCAGAAGGGGAAGAGAGAAATCAGGAGTCCTCATGACCTGGCTGTTTGGTTGTTGTTTTTTAATTGGGGTTTTCAAATAAAAAACAACACACCTAGTATGATGTTTATAAAGCCTTGTTGTTTCAATTTTGGGGGGTTTTCAGCAGGTCAAGGGTGATAGGTCTTAGAGGAGCACACAGTGAATTTTATGGAGTTTTTTAGGTTTTGGCTGAGTTTGGGGTATATATGATTTCTTATGAGAATGAATGTCATGAGGATTAATGAACACTTGGGATAAGTAACATTTATTAAATATTTAGAATAATGGTAATGTTTGGTATTTTATGGGATGGTATTTCAATTGCCTCTGAACTCTGTTTTAGCTTTCTGGTGTTAATTAATCATCCACACTGGTCAATTCTAAAGGCATGAGAGGAGGACTTTAAGATAGTTTATTTTACCAATAAATAAAAATAAGGGATGGCAATTGGATGATAAATTACCAATATTACCTAAGTGATTGTTAGGTAGGTGATAATATTGACACATGGGCAGTGACATGTGTCAAAAGGAGGGATGGATGGTAGAACAGATTAGACAACACTTTGTTGCACATGGGATTACTAATTATAAAAAATAAAAAAAGATGTGTTATCTGTGCTCAAAATAATCACCAGGGCAGACAAAGGGCACCTCAGGGTGAGTATCCTCCGGCTAAGTACCCTTTCCAGCAATTGGAAATGGATTTTATAGAGTTATCACGGAGTGAAGGGAAGAAATTTAGAGTAACCCCAGATAAAGATGGGTTATCCCCCTTTGAGAAAGTGTTTGGAAGACCTTACAGAATGCCACAGTTGGCAGGACCAGACAGGCAGACATAGAACTAGAGAGCACCCTAGCAGAACACGTGAGAAGGTCGTTTATTAACCACACCTGTATGTCAGAGGTTTTGTGCCCCCACAGGTGAATTAAAGGAGAAGGTGACCCACTCTATCTAACCAGGAGACTGAAGCAGGCCTGGCGGGAAGGGCCCTACCAAGTACTGCCTTTGCCAGCAGAATAGCTGAGAGATCCATCTGGGTGCATGTCACACACTGTAAAAAGGTAAAACCAGCTACACCTGACGAACAAACACAGAGTTAGGAGAAAGATCCGATCACCACTAGGGCTCGGGGGTTGGCTCCTTAACGAAGATTCCCTTACCCTGTCTGATCATCCCTGTGTGAGTTCGATTGAAGGTAAAGCAATGGGTTGGCCTCTGGCATCTGACATGTTCTCAGGGCGAGGGTGGGGATTCACAGGTCTCCCGACGGTAGGTAGCTGTCTGATTGTGGGGGCCATATTCCTAACACACACGGACCCTCCTGTTTCAGCCAGAAGTGGTAGTTAACCTAACACAAGTTGAAAAGGCATAGGAGACAGCTAGACGTAGGGAAAGGGGAAATACTAGGGACTTTAGGGAAGGACATCACCATATGTATGTCACCATGTACATCCTGGGACTATGTAGTTGCTTATACCAAGCGTTGGGGGATATGTCAATCTCCATACACAGTTTAGGGACAGGTGTAGTATTGTGAAAGTAGGGAATTATCAGAAATGGCAGTGCGACCCATATGAGGGTAGGTACTGTCTGAAAGTCTGAATTATGCTAAAACAGATTACAGACCTGACAAGTGAGATATCTTCTTCAACTGGGGCACCCTATAGAGTAAACCTCTCTGAGGGAGGTAGTGAGACAGTGCAAACTATAGACCTGAAGGAAGTAGTACAGATGGAGACGGAGTAAATAGATTTTAACCTGTGGTTGGAATGGATTCAGTATACGGTCTAAAGAGGACTGTTATGCCTGTAGGACAGCCAAACCAAGGTTAACAACTACTCCATTCCCCTTGACAGGCTTTAACTCTCTGTCAGGTTCCATGCAAGCTACCTGGGAATGTGGTGAAAGAGTCTTGTAGTAACTTGCACTATCTGTATCCCCCGATAACAAAGTCATCCCGACCTGGGTTGCCTCCGTTTGAAGTCACAGGGGAGTCTTATTGTTTTTCTATGACTAATAAGATAGGATACAGGGTAAGGCATCTTAGCTCCTGCTCCCACACAGAGAATATCACAACTAAAAGAGACCATGACTAATCTCTCCTCTTTGTTGCAGCCAGAGGATTTTAGGAACCAAAACCAGGCCCGTGCTGACATCTGATGGTTGTGTGGTGATAACTGATTGTGAACTCACCTACATACGCAAACAATCAAACGTGTCAGAGACTGGTGAGTTGTCACGTAGAAAGTAGAACCTCCTCCCGGGATCCTTTGATGAAAGGATATATATATTGATGGGATAGGAGTACCTCGAGGGGTTCCAGAACAATTCAAAGCTAGGAATCAGATCGCAGCTGGGTTTGAATCAAGTATTTTCTGGTGGTCAACAATTAATAAAAACGTAGATTGGATGAATTATGTTTACTATAACCAGCAAAGATTTATAAACCACACTTGTGATGCAATAAAGGGATTAGCTGAGCAGACAGCGGCAACTAGCTTAATGACATGGCAGAATAGAATAGCTTTAGATATGCTTTTGGCTGAGCGGGACGGGGTTTGTGTTCTGTTTGGATCTATGTGCTGTACTTTCATCCCCAAACAATACAGCACCGGACGGGTCCGTGACCAAAGCGCTTCAGGGACTCACCACGCTGGCGAACGAACTGGCTGAGAACTCTGGTATTGATAGCTCCCTAAACGGTTAGTTTGATAACATATTTGGTAAATGGAAAACTATTGTTGTAACTATTCTGGGTGAAGTTATAGCTTCTATGGGTATACTTGTTCTTTGTGGATGTTGTCTTATTCCCTGTGTCTGAGGGTTGGTGAGCAAGGCGGTTTCCCAACAGATGGTGAGATACGGCCCAATCCCGGACTCCGACTGAAGGATATGACCTACCAGGCTTGGTGGAGGACGACGACGATCCAGATAATTTGAGACTGGATGTTTTCCTAGAACTATAAATCTCTAGTTTAAAAGTTATTGTAATGATCTTTTGTGTATTAAAGTCTCGTTTTAAGTATGATGTACTAGTTACCATTGCTAAAAAGTAACGTTATGCTTTTAATCATGGGGTAACCCTGATGAACCTGTAATGTTTTAATATGCAAACCAACTTATATACTTCAATGAGTGTGATTCATTTCTATAACAACATATATTTTGTATGTGAGTAATATTTAGTCAAAGGGTGGAATTGATAGATTAATTATTAATGACTAATTATTACACCCTGAAACTGTGTATAATGTGTGAGTGTAGGACCAGTAAAGGCTATGGCATTGAGCCACTATTTAGCAATGTGAGTAAGAGTCAGGCCAGACAACAAAGACAACTGAGAAACTAAGATAAAGAGGCCTCCCAATTTAGGGAGGGGAGAAACTGTTATGAAAACATGGTGCAGAATATTGTGAGAACGGCAATAACTGAGTAAAGCAGGGAGTAGGATATGTGTGTGTGTGTGTGTATGTATGTGTGTATGCATGTGTGTATATGTGTGTGTGTGTGAACTGAAGGTCAGTAGAGCAGTTTTAGAGTGGAAAACTACAGCCCGCCTACAGAGGGAAGGGATTTCTTTTTGTATGACGTATGAGTATAAAAGATGGACTCTGAAATTGTGATGGCAGAATTCTCAATGAATAAATATCTCTGACCATGCAGACCGGGACTCTGGGCGTTACTTAAATCCCAAAAGACTTACAACCTTTTGGGAGACGCACAGAGACACTAAAATAGTTTGTTAAATAATTCACATAACAAAAGGAATAGGGAATGGAAAGGAATAGGGAATGGAAAGGAATAAGGAATGGAAAGGAATAGGGAATGGAAAGGAATAGGGAATGGAAAGGACTAGGGAATGGAAAGGAAAAGGGAATGGAAAGGAATAGGGAATGGAAAGGAATAGGGAATGGAAAGGAATAGGGAATGGAAAGGAATAGGGAACGGAACGGAATAGGGAACGGAATGGAAAATGGAATGGAAAGGAAAGGAATAGGGAATGGAAACGAGAGAATGGAAGATGTGAAGTAAAGAAAGAGAGCAATCCAAATGGAATCACTCTGCGTTGGTTTTAGGTCAGATGATGATGACTAGTCTCAATTCAGTTTTGGTATGAAATGTGTAGGAAACATGAAAACTTGGAGAAAAAAAGTGAACTGATAGTGCCAGTCAGATAAGACATAAGTCCAAACTGTAGCATGGTTATATGTATGTAAAACTATGACATTTTGGTGTAAGTATGAGCATATGTTTAGATTTCTGTTACATCTTTCATCCGTATTAAAAAGGATCAGTAATAATCTATTGACTCCATGCATCAGTTCCCCATGCATAGAGAGTTGAAGGCTGAGTGAGTCTTTCCACTGCCAGATGAGAGATGGAAAAGCTGGGTTTTAAGACAGTAGATTTGAGCCCTGCCCAAAATAGTTATGAAAGAATCTCCAGATTCATAATGGAAATAACTGGCAATTGCACTATCCAGGCTGGGCTGACTGAGAGGGAGAGAGAAAGAGGAGAGAGAGGGAGAGAGAGAGAGGGAGGGGAGAGAGAGAGATATAGGGAGGGGGATAGAGAGAAAGAGTAAGAGAGAGAGGGGGGGAGGGGAGAGAGAGAGAGAGAGAGAGAGAGAGAGAGAGAGAGAGAGAGAGAGAGAGAGAGAGAGAGAGAGAGAGAGAGAGAGAGAGAGAGAGAGAGAGAGAGAGAGAGAGAGAGAGAGAACAGGGGGGGAGAAGATGAATACGGTTTTCTTTGGAAAACTTTTCCATCTGAGAAAGTCATAATCACAATCAGAGTTACCTGCACAAAAACAACTGTTACTCTGGAGAGAAGAACCTTACAATGGCCTGCTGTTTTCAGAAGAGAGACCGTTAAAATTCTTCCTAAATGTTTTCAACACAATAGTCTGAAATATCCTTTCAATTCTTGATAGTGGAGCCACATGAAGTCTTTGCAGAGCGTTCCTCTACCTCCCCCCTCCTCCCTCCTTCGTGTGTGTTCTAAATATCCAACCCTGGTGCTCCACTGTGCTCTAAATATTCAACCCTGGTGTTTCGCTGGGCTATAAGGCCAATGTCCCAAAATGGGACCCTATGCATTGTGGGCCCTGTTCAAAAGTAGTGCACTTTGTAGGGAATAAGGTGCCATTTGGGACGCAGACATTATACTGTATCCGATCCTGGTGCTCTGCTGTGGTCTATATATCCAACCCTGGGCCCTGGCAGGATAGTTTTAGCCTGTACTACTACTTGAGGTTATAACCAGGATCAAAACAGGAAGCAGAAACATGGGTCTGTTCATTAAAAGATTAATCTTTGAAGAATAAAAAATTCGGTCACCAGTTATTTTTTTTAGCACATAATTTCATGTCACTAAATACCTGTCAACAAGAAACAATGTTATTCTTAGTTATCCCTGTACTGTAAATAAAGGTTTCTGCAATGAGCTCGTACACAAGACATTGACATATACAGATCTAGGATCTTAATTTGAGCCAGTTTGCTACAGCAGGAAAATAATCCAACAGCAACAGGAAATGTGAATTATAATATGGATTATAATTAATGGAATTATTTTGTAGGGGCTGATACATTTTTCGTTAGGGCAAATCAAGTATGAAATATTAAAGTGGAAATTACACTACTGCTGTGCAGGGAAATTATCAGCAACAAAAGAGTGATCAAATTAAGATTCTACATCTGTATGGGAGGGAATAACATTAATATTCTACCATGTAGGCAATGCTATTTTACTGTAAACAAATTAACAACAGACTATCAACACGCTTATAAGGAAGGACATTCAACAAGCACGGCACTTACACAAATGACTGTTGATTTGCTGAGAGAAATTGATGATAAAAAGATTGTGGGGGCTGTTTTGTTAGACTTCAGTGCGGCTTTTGACATTATAGATCATAGTCTGCTGATGGAACAATGTATGTGTTATGGCTTTACACCCCCCTGCTATATTGTGGATAAAGAGTTACCTGTCTCACAGAACACAGAGGGTGTTCTTTAGTGGAAGCATCTCCAACATAATCCAGGTAGAATCAGGAATTCCCCAGGGCAGCTGTCTAGGCCACTTACTTTTTAAAATCTTTACTAATGAAATGCCACTGGCTTTGAGTAAAGCCAGTGTGTCTATGTCCACTATACACGTCAGCTACTACAGCGAGTGAAATCATTGCAACACTTAACAAAGAGCTGCAGTTAGTTTCAGAATGGGTGGCAAGGAATAAGTTAGTCTTAAATATTTCAAATACTAAAAGCATTTTATTTGGGACAAATCATTCACTAAACCTTAACCCTCAACTAAATCTTGTAATAAATAATGTGGAAATTGAGCAAGTTGAGGTGACTAAACTGCTTGGAGTAACCGTGGATTGTAAACTGGCTCAAAACATGTTGATACAATAGTTGCTAAGATGGGGATAAGCCTGTCCATAATAAAGCGCTGCGCTGCCTTTTTAACAACACTATCAACAAGGCAGGTCCTACAGGCCATAGTTTTGTCACACCTGGACTACTGTTCAGTCATGTGGTCAGGTGCCACAAAGAGGGACCTCTGAAAATTACAATTGGCTCAAAACAGGGCAGCATGGCTGGCCCTTAAATGTACACAGAGAGCTAACATTAATAATGTGCATGTAAATCTCTCATGGCTCAAATTGGAGGAGAGATTGACTTCACACTACTTGTTTTTGTAAGAAGTGTTGACAAGCTGAATGCACCGAAGTGTCCGTTGAAACTAGCACACAGCTCGGACACCCATGCATACCCCACAAGACATGCCAGCAGAGGTCTCTTCACAATCCCCAAGTCCAGAACAGACTATGGGAGGCGCACGGTACTACATAGAGCAATGGCTATATGGAACTCTATTCCACATACGGTAACTGATGCAAGCAGTAGAATCAGATTTAAAAAACAGATAAAAATTCATCTTATGGAACAGCGAGGACTGTGAAGAGACACACACACAGGCACAGACACACATACACATAAGACACGCACTCTACACACACTTACACATGGGTTTTGCATTGTAGATATGTGATAGTAGAGAAGTGGCCTGAGGGCAAGCACTTCATGTGTTGTGAAAAGTTTTATGAAATGTAATGTCATGTAATATTTTAAATTGTATATAACTGCCTTAATGTTGCTCGACCCCAGGAAGCGTGGGTATCTTAATAAATACAAAATACAAAATGTAAGGTTTAGACAGCCAAAATATATTAGATCATAAAACTATTGTGGTGATTAAAAATAGCAGGAACATTTTGGGTATTACACAACATTACGAAACCAAACATATTTTGTAAAAGTCATAAAGTGAAGAAACCCTGTTGATCAACTGATCACTAGAAAAAAACAATTCAAACTTGGATTACGGTCGCATCTCTCACTCGGAACTTTGGAAAATATTATTTTCTATGTTGTTCTTTTATATTCCATTCCATTATTTTTATTAAATAGATTTGTGTTGACTGTGATACAGACACCGGAATTTGTGTCTCCTCTGCTAAATGAACACAATATGTCTTTTGGCATTGGCCATTGCTATAACGGCCTAGCATTGCTTTTTACACGCACATTGTCTACAGATTAAATATATGAATATAATACTATTTGTGAGTTGACACAGCCAAGTGTGTGCCAGGAAAAAAACGACATTGCATGCTAACTCAAACTTACCAGAAGTGGAATGCGACTAAAAAGGAATGTGCGTGATGGATGTCAGAGATTTGTTTGTGTGTCCTTGATAGGTGATTCCAAGTGCATATGTGTTTTGCAATAAAAGTGAAAATTGAGAGTGTACTCTGACTCTTAACATCTGGACAGTAAACTGTAAATGAACTTCACAAGTACTTCTCGATAATAATGAATCATCCAAAGTGACGTGTTCTTTACCAATGTCTTTATAAGTTGCTGCACCAAACAATTTCTCTATCATTCTCTATCATTCTGTTGCAAAGCAGGACAGAACCGTCATTCTCTGCACATCAACTTAAGAGGTACGGTACCCACTTGTTTAGTTTTCGTCTTAATTAGATTGCTGCTATCTAAAGGCACAATATGTCAGATTTACGGATGTTCAACGATCATTTGAATCATTACAACCATCGATTCTCTAAGAATATAACTTATAAATGCGTTATGAGCTGAGTACAACTGTGTTATCCTGTCATAAATCTAAGGTTCTATTACTTCATTGTTTCTGTTGCTGTTTCCATTTGAGTCTTTGTAAACACACCAATAGCTTCAAAATCTGTTTAAACTAGCATGTTGATCTCCTGTCAGTCCTTGCATCATTAGTTCCATCTATCTAATTTGAGAGAGGTTACATTTCCTTTTCCCCATCCCTCAACTGGCAACAAAGTGGCAGGGTCAAGCTGTTGAAATGACACATTCACGTATTCTGTATGCTATTTTTCAACAGCTTGTATTCTTGTCAATCCCATTGACAGTTAGTAAATGTTCCCATCATATACTTTATAAGCAGTTGTTTCCTGTGCTTCTATTTGTATGACACCAGTGATTTACTGTCCCTTTGGTCTCTGTGTTCTCTCCCTGCTGTTTTAGGTTATGGCTCTGAGCAGACTTCTGACTTTGGGGCTCTGTGTTCTCTCCCTGCTGGTTCCGCCAGGCCAGATGGAGCAGTGTGAATGCCAGGGTCCTAGAGGACCACCTGGCCCTCCTGGCCCTCCTGGGCCTGTTGGACCTTCTGGAGGTAAATGAGTCGTAAGCTTAGTACAACTGCCTTACCCTATCATAATCCAAAATATAATACTGTTGATTTTGGAGTACACTGTCACTTTAAGCATGCATATTCATTTGTGTGCCTGATGATGGACTGATGATGAGGGGGACAGAGAACTCTGAATGACCTCAATTAGATAAGCACTCCTATTCCTACAAAAAGGCTTTGTCTGTACCAGTTGCCCAAAAAAACTGGGGCGGGGTATAATGAAAAAGCCCAATCCGGTATATTTCCTGATGTTACCCTTTGATTAGACTGTTGATTTTGGAATAAACTGCCAATTTAAGCAAGCCAGATCAGACTGCAGAGCACTTAGCAGGCTAATTTAAGCAGTCCTTGGTGTGTATGATGATGAACCCTCTCCCTGTTATCTCTCCATAGGCATACCTGGACTTCCTGGTCGACCTGGTACACCTGGAGCGAGCGGTATAGTCATACATATTCACTGTTCTAACTATATTATTTACGTCCCAAAAATGTAAGTGGGTAACAACACCCTTCGAAGAAATGTCGACCACAACCGTAGTGCTGCTATCTCATTGTGTGTTTTTTTGGAAGACAAATAACTCTGAATGACCTCAATTAGATAAGCACACCAATTCCTACAAAGAGTCTGTGTCTGTACCAATTGCCAAAATAAACCTATTAAAAGGGGCATAGTGAATTAATAGGGTATAGTGAATTATTAGCGGTTCACAGCGAAGCCATATCTCAGACTGCCCATCTTAATCTTTTCTTTTTATTGGCCAGTCTGAGATATGGCTTTTTCTTTGCAACTCTGCCTAGACGGTCAGCATCCTGGAGTCGCCTCTTCACTGTTGACGTTGAGACTGGTGTTTTGTGGGTACTATTTAATGAAGCTGCCAGTTGAGGACCTGTGAGGCGTCTGTTTCTCAAACTAGACACTCTAATGTATTTGTCCTCTTGCTCAGTTGTGCACCGGGGCCTCCCACTCCTCTTTCTATTCTGGTTAGAGACAGTTTGCACTGTTCTGTGAAGGGAGTAGTACACCGCGTTGTACGAGATTTTCCGTTTCTTGGCAATTTCTCGCATGGAATAGCCTTCATTTCTCAGAACAAGAATAGACTGACGAGTTTCAGAAGAAAGTTATTTATTTCTGGCCATTTTGAGCCTGTAATCGACCCTCAATTGCTGATGCTCCAGATACTCAACTAGTCTCAAGAAGGCCAGTTTTATTGCTTCTTTAATCAGCACAACAGTTTTCAGCTGTGCTAACATAATTGCAAAAGGGTTTTCTAATGATCAATTAGCCTTTTAAAATGATAAACTTGGATTAGCAAACACAACGTGCCATTGGAACACAGGACTGATGGTTGATGATAATGGGCCTCTGTACGCCTATGTAGATATTCCATTAAAAATCAGCCGTTTCCAGCTACGATAGCCATTTACAACATTAACAATGTCTACACTGTATTTCTGATCAATTTCATGTTATTTTAATGGACAAAAAAATTGCTTTTCTTTCAAAAACAAGGACATTTCTAAGTGACCCCAAACCTTTGAACGGTAGTGTATGTAGGTGCCTTTCCTCATGCTGAACACATTTGCCTCAATTACCCATAAAGGCCTGTCAGGATAGATTTTCCTTCATCTTGGAACTTTTGGAAAACCTTAAAAAAAAACATATTCTCATGAACCATAAGTCCACTTCTCTATCATCTATCCATAGGGCCATCTGGACCTTCTGGATTATCTGGATTACCAGGAGTTCCTGGTAGAGTTGGACGTGATGGAGTCCCTGGTCCACCTGGTCCCCAGGGAGCTACTGGTACACTGCTGACTGACCTCTTCCTGGTTATGTATTTATTATTTGGTTCTCTCTAGTCACACCTTCTGTTTTCACAGACTTAGACCTGGAACCACTGCAAGCAAGCTTGGTCAAACTGGAGTTGGGTAAGGAAGTGAATTTCAGAGAGCATGATCAGAATGTTATGTACTTGTATGCAATATTACAGGTCCCGTATCTTAATTTGATCACTCTGTTGTCGCAGAGAATTTTCCTGCACAGCAGGAAATGCAAACGTGTGGTGTATTCAAGGTTTCTAAAGTTTGTAATTTCCACTTATACATTTCAGACTTGATTTTCCGTAACAAAAAATGTATCAATCCCAACAGTTAATTATAATCCAAATAACAATTCATATTTCCTGTTGCTGCAGGATTATTTTCCTGCTGTGTGAAATGGGCTCAAATTAAGATAATGCCTCTGTAGATTATATTGTAGTTTACTAAGTATCAGTTCAACATAAATTATGCAATATTCGTAATTTTGGAAAATGCTGTGTGAATTTAGTCGAGTGTCAGCATTTGTGAAATATAATATGGCAACTTTTGCTTCCACTTTTAATGTTACACCGACTGCATTTATACCTGGTTTCTCTTCAGCCATAAACTATGACTTCGCCAGAAGAGTT
The DNA here is from genome assembly GCF_964263955.1 of Coregonus lavaretus. Lineage (NCBI taxonomy): Eukaryota > Metazoa > Chordata > Actinopteri > Salmoniformes > Salmonidae > Coregonus > Coregonus lavaretus. Next base: position 51,980 of record NW_028164683.1, read on the forward strand.
GACAAGAAGTACTTTGTGTCACACAAGAGACAGGGTTCTTTTGACGACGCTGTTCAGTTCTGCACCAAGAGGGGCTTGCTGCTGGCTTTGCCGAAAAACGAGGAGGAAAACACTGCTCTCACTCAAGTACTTGAAGGGGCTTTCAATAATGTGTGGCTCAATGTTGACAAAAGCAAAGAGGGAAAGTTTCAGCTAGATTTGAAAGGCCATCCCCTCACTTTTTCCAAATGGGGAGATGGGGAACCAAAAGTGCCTAATGGGGATAGGGGCTGCACAATGTTGACAGAGTCAGGTGCATGGCAGGTGACATCTGATTGCTCCTTCAATGCCTATATCATGTGTGAGATATAGGGACACCTCTATGAAATGCTGTTTCTGAGTTTACAATGAAATCTTTCTTCTCTTCAATTAGGATTTTCTAGGTTTTATCTCTAGGTTTTATCTCTAGGTATTATCTCTAGGTTTTATCTCTAGGTATTATCTCTAGGTATTATCTCTAGGTTTTATCTCTAGGTATTATCTCTAGGTTTTATCTCTAGGTTTTATCTCTAGGTTTTATCTCTAGGTTTTATCTCTAGGTCACTTGTATTTCCAGTTCTTCTGCACCTTTCATTCTTTCTTTTATTCAAATGAGCTAGTTAAAATGTGGGGTAGAATATAAAACGGAAAGGGAAACTTGTCGAATAAAGCAACAAACACATTTACTTTACACTTGTCTGTCTCCTTCACGCTCCCTCTCTCTGAACAGACTGGCTGCTGATCATGCACATGGCTACTTTTGACCTACAGTATGATGACACAGGAATAGCAAATATATATTTCCAAGCAAGACAATATCAAGTTAAACTTGTATGAATCGGCTGACTTAGACCTGGAACCCACCTAGTAAAAGCGATGCATCTCAACACCAAAAGAAGGTATTGTCTGTGAGGGACACCCTCCTTAGTGCTGCTTTTATAGGTTTCTCTGGAGACATAATTACATGTTATCCATACCACCAGAGGGTGAAGGAGGACCCGTATCAGTGATTTTGACCAGATAGACAGATCCTTTGCCGAGTTATAGCTCCCCATGTACTTGCCTAAGATTGTACTTTTCTGTACCACGTATCATATGACCGTGTACAAAACCCAAATTACCTTATTTTTGTGCACATACAAATCTGCCAATGGTATACAAGGTCTGCCAATGGTACAAATATAACTGCAATACAGAAGTCAGATATACTCTGAATCTACACAGAGAGCTGTACTGGTGTGTATTGTCTGAAAAATCGTTATTCTAGGACAATTTAATTTGAAAGCATTTATTTGAATCTATGTTTCTCTATTAAGTTATACATATCATCAGAGGGTGGAGTGTTAACTGCATCAGTGATTTTGACCAGATAGACAGATCACCGGCAGATCACCTCATGTACTCACCTATGGTTATAACTGGTTATAACTAGGTATGACCGTGTACAAAATCACCTTACATTACCTTAGATATATGCTTAGTTGCGGTCAAAACAGCTCATAAAAGTATGTAAGTGGTATGAATACTTAGTAGAACTGTAGTACAGAAACCAGCTACCCTCTGAATGTACACATAATGCTGTATTGGTGTGTATTCTTCAAAAATACTTACTCTACTGAAAATGTTATGTAAATACCAGAATTCCTATAATATCCTCCAATGTTCTTTATGTGCAGCTTGTTAAGGTATTTTGGGTGCTATACCATTTGGTTTGAAGTAACTTAAAGGATTGAAGCATGCTGCCATAGCCCCTACCAGTCCCATTGTATCTCCAGCAGCGATGCTAAAGCAGATTTACCATCACCAACAAGTTTCTTTCCAGTCTTTTCTACCCGTTTCCAGTCTTTTCCATCCGTTTCCAGTATTTTCCATCCATTTCCAGTCTTTTCTGTCCCTTTCCAGTCTTTCTGTCCGTTTCCAGTCTTTCTGTCCGTTTCCAGTCTTTTCTGTCCGTTTCCAGTATTTTCCATCCATTTCCAGTCTTTTCTGTCACTTTCCAGTCTTTCTGTCCGTTTCCAGTCTTTTCTGTCCCTTTCCAGTCTTTTCCATCCATTTCCAGTCTTTTCCATCCATTTCCAGTCTTTTCTGTCCCTTTCCAGTCTTTCTGTCTGTTTCCAGTATTTTCTGTCCGTTTCCAGTCTTTTCTGTCCCTTTCCAGTCTTTTCTGTCAGTTTCAGTTTTAGCCAATCTGACACAATAACATTCAACCTTGTCTGTTTATTATTATTTATGTCCAGTTACAATCTCAGACCATTCCTTCTCTCCAATAAGGTTATAATGGGAGAGTTAGTCCTTCTCTCCATAAGGTTATAATGGGAGAGTTAGTCCTTCTCTCCAATAAGGTTATAATGGGAGAGTTAGTCCTTCTCTCCAATAAGGTTGTAATGTGAGAGTTTAAGAACCAATATCATATCCAAGACAGACACTCTAGGTTCTTCTCAAATGGCACACTATTCCCTATGTAGTGCACTACTTCTGTTCAGGGGCTGTAGGGGTTGTAGGGCTGTAGGGGCTGTAGGGCTGTAGGGGATGTAGGGGCTGTAGGGGGTGTAGGGCTGTAGGGGGTGTAGAGCTGTAGGGGGTGTAGGGGTGTAGGGGTTGTAGGGCTGTAGGGGCTGTAGGGCTGTAGGGGCTGTTGGGGTTGTAGGGCTGTAGGGGTTGTAGGGCTGTAGGGGTTGTAGGGCTGTAGGGGCTCTTGGGGTTGTAGGGCTGTAGGGGCTGTAGGGCTGTAGGGCTGTAGGGGCTGTAGTGGTTGTAGGGCTGTAGGGGCTGTTGGGGTTGTAGGGCTGTAGGCGCTGTTGGGGCTGTAGGGGTTGTAGGGGCTGTAGGGGTTGTAGGGCTGTAGGGGTTGTAGGGCTGTAGGGGGTGTAGGGCTGTAGGGGGTGTAGGGCTGTAGGGGATGTAGGGCTGTAGGGGCTGTAGGGCTGTAGGGAGTGTAGGGCTGTAGGGGCTGTAGGGGTTGTAGGGCTGTAGGGGCTGTAGGGGTTGTAGGGCTGTAGGGCTGTAGGGAGTGTAGGGCTGTAGGGGGAGTAGGGCTGTAGGGGGTGTAGGGCTGTAGGGGCTGTAGAGCTGTAGGGGCTGTAGGGGCTGTAGGGCTGTAGGGGGTGTAGGGCTGTAGGGCTGTAGGGGGTGTAGGGCTGTAGGGGCTGTAGGGCTGTAGGGCTGTAGGGGATGTTGGGGTTGTAGGGCTGTAGGGGTTGTAGGGCTGTAGGGGCTGTTGGGGTTGTAGGGCTGTAGGGGCTGTAGGGCTGTAGGGCTGTAGGGGATGTAGCGGTTGTAGGGCTGTAGGGGCTGTTGGGGTTGTAGAGCTGTAGGGGCTGTTGGGGCTGTAGGGGTTGTAGGGGCTGTAGGGGTTGTAGGGCTGTAGGGGTTGTAGGGCTGTAGGGGGTGTAGGGCTGTAGGGGGTGTAGGGCTGTAGGGGCTGTAGGGCTGTAGGGGCTGTAGGGCTGTAGGGAGTGTAGGGCTGTAGGGGCTGTAGGGGTTGTAGGGCTGTAGGGGCTGTAGGGGTTGTAGGGCTGTAGGGCTGTAGGGAGTGTAGGGCTGTAGGGGGAGTAGGGCTGTAGGGGGTGTAGGGGCTGTAGGGGCTGTAGGGGTTGTAGGGCTGTAGGGGCTGTAGGGGTTGTAGGGGCTGTAGGGGTTGTAGGGCTGTTGGGGCTGTTGGGGCTGTAGGACTGTAGGGGCTGTAGGGGTTGTAGGGGCTGTAGGGGTTGTAGGGCTGTTGGGGCTGTAGGGCTGTAGGGCTGTAGGGGTGTAGGACTGTAGGACTGTAGGGCTGTAGGGGCTGTAGGGGCTGTAGGGCTGTAGGGGTGTAGGACTGTAGGGGCTGTAGGGCTGTAGGACTGTAGGGCTGTTGGGGCTGTTGGGGCTGTAGGGCTGTTGGGGCTGTTGGGGCTGTAGGACTGTAGGGCTGTAGGGGTGTAGGACTGTAGGACTGTAGGGCTGTAGGGGCTGTAGGGCTGTAGGGGTGTAGGACTGTAGGGGTGTGTTAATACATATGTTTACTATTGAGGGAGTTGTAATGAAATGCTGCATGTGTGTTTATTGAGCCCGATAGAGTTGACATTATGACGTGCAGGAGCTGGGCTGTAATAGGGCTGGAGACCAGCTATAAAGTGAGTGTAATGAAAAGCCAGGTAATTGTTTTGAAAGGGTAACAAGCCCTGGTTTCAATTAGGTTGTACTCCATCCCATCCCCCACCACCGCAGACAAGGAAAATCATGCCACCTCGCTCTATTATTCACAACTTTAGTTTTTTTTTCAATCAATAGAATCTTGAGAGAGAGAGAGAGAGAGAGAGGGTGAGGGAGAGAGTGAGAGAAAGATAGAGAGGGAGAGAGAGAGAGGGTGAGGGAGAGAGAGAGAGGGAGAGAGAGGGACGGAGAGGGAGAGAGAGAAAGTGGGTGAGGGAGAGGGACAAGAATGGATGTAGAGGGTGTTAAATTCTATTTCTCACTATTTTTCTAACTTGAAGTTTTGTTTTTAGCCACACCCAAGTCTTGTAATGAGTGGGAGAAACTCAACGTATTACTTTAGTGGAACACATGTTTTGAAACACACACACTAGGGTTGGGAAACACACACACACTCACTAGGGTTGGGAAACACACACACACACTAGGGTGGGGAAACACACACACACACACTAGGGTTGGGAAACACACACACACACACTAGGGTGGGGAAACACACACACACACACTAGGGTTGGGAAACACACACACACACTAGGGTGGGGAAACACACACACACACACTAGGGTGGGGAAACACACACACACACACTAGGGTGGGGAAACACACACACACTAGGGTGGGGAAACACACACACACACACTAGGGTGGGGAAACACACACACACACACTAGGGTAGGGAAACACACACACACTAGGGTGGGGAAACACACACACACTCACTAGGGTTGGGAAACACACACACACACTAGGGTTGGGAAACACACACACACACACTAGGGTTGGGAAACACACACACACACTAGGGTGGGGAAACACACACACACTAGGGTGGGGAAACACACACACACTCACTAGGGTTGGGAAACACACACACACACTAGGGTGGGGAAACACACACACACACACTAGGGTTGGGAAACACACACACACTCACTAGGGTTGGGAAACACACACACACACTAGGGTTGGGAAACACACACACACACACTAGGGTGGGGAAACACACACACACACACTAGGGTGGGGAAACACACACACACTAGGGTGGGGAAACACACACACACACACTAGGGTGGGGAAACACACACACACACACTAGGGTAGGGAAACACACACACACTAGGGTGGGAAACACACACACACTCACTAGGGTTGGGAAACACACACACACACTAGGGTTGGGAAACACACACACACACACTAGGGTTGGGAAACACACACACACTCACTAGGGTTGGGAAACACACACACACACTAGGGTTGGGAAACACACACACACACACTAGGGTTGGGAAACACACACACACACACTAGGGTTGGGAAACACACACACACACTAGGGTTGGGAAACACACACACACACACTAGGGTTGGGAAACACACACACACTCACTAGGGTTGGGAAACACACACACACACTAGGGTTGGGAAACACACACACACACACTAGGGTTGGGAAACACACACACACACTAGGGTGGGGAAACACACACACACACACTAGGGTTGGGAAACACACACACACACACTAGGGTTGGGAAACACACACACACACACTAGGGTTGGGAAACAAACACACACTCACTAGGGTTGGGAAACACACACACACACTAGGGTTGGGAAACACACACACACACACTAGGGTGGGGAAATAGTCTAGGATTCCATCTGGAATGCATAACAGATAGAATCCATCTCAACATCTCCTCTGGCTCAGGATCAGGAGAGGAGGAGGTACTGTTCTGGGATGGGGAGTGTTCTGCTACATCTGTCCTACTCTGTTCAAAGATTTCACCATTCTTTACTCTCTCTCCCTCTCTCTCTCTTTCTCTCTCTCCGTCTCCCTCTCTCTCTCTCTCTCTCTCTCTCTCTGTCTGCTTTATACAGTTAACTCATCTTAGGCTGTTTTCTCTCCCTGTGTGTGTTTCATGTTCTGGGGCCTGACCTGTGCTCTTTATTTCCAACAGGATGTGAGTGAATTAGTGACATTCTGTAGTAGTTCACAATATAAGATGGTCTTGAGTGCAGCCCAGAGCCCAGCTGTAAGGGAAAAGGACATAGAGAGGAATGGGATCTATTAATACTAGTTCCATCCCTCATCCCTGTCTTCCTGACAACTTACAACCTTCTGCACAATGAACTAGGTCATATCTGTTGTATTATACACTACAGGACAATCATGGGCTCATCTATGGTGCAGGCCAGCTGCAGGAGGGTGGGTTGAGGAAGGGATATGAAGAGAGATGTGATCTATTAGCTATTATTTTTATTATTTTTGACATTTAGCAGACGCTCACTTACAGGAGCAATTAGGGTTAAGTGCCTTGCTCAAGGGCACTTCGACAGATTTTTCACCTAGTTGGCTCGGGGATTAGAACCAGCGACCTTTCGGTTACTGGCACAACGCTCTTAACCACTAAGCTACTTGCCGCCCGTTACATTAAACATAACAGAGTCACGGAGTAATACCATCCCAGTCTTCCTGACCTGGGATGTTCAGAAGAACCCACTTCACAACTCAACATCTGCTTCGCTAACGTGTGTGTGTGTGTGTGTGTGTGTGTGTGTGTGTGTGTGTGTGTGTGTGTGTGTGTGTGTGTGTGTGTGTGTGTGTGTGTGTGTGTGTGTGTGTGTGTGTGTGTGTGCTACAATAATACAACCCTGTCCTTAGTTATCTGCCCCAAGATCAGCATCAGTTGTGGACTTTGTGTGTCACCCTGGTGTTGATGCTGTCCATCCAGAGGAAGATGGAATCCATATACCCTCTTGACTGTTGGGCTTTCCTGCCAGAGTGTTTGTGTTAGGAGATGACTGGCCGATCCGTGGCTGGGTCAGGGAGATAGATAAACACGTTGATTAAAAGAGATCCATTCAACTGTTAGCGGAATGTTCAAGAATACTAGTTTTTATCGCCTGGAACTACGCAACTACGTCAACGTGTTCCTGCCAATGCGATGGGAGGTGACTCTATGGACTGACCGTAGTTGGACTGGGATCTCCAGGATCTCATTGGATGTGTGTGTAATGTTTTCCTACTTGGTCAAGGGGATCCACATGTGATAGCCTGGTGACTGTAGAGAGACTGCTCAGACAGACTGCTGTGGTCAACCAGCCAGGGGAATATTGCTGTAGTTAATCAGGGGCTCATGCCCTGTGCTGTTGCGATGTGTGTCTGCGTGCATTCATCCATCTGCATGGTCTGGACAGCTGCCCAGAGTAGCCACTCTCACAACCACTAATGCTCTGTAATGACTGTCATCTCACACAGTGGCAGCAGGCTGGAGAAAGCTTGGCAAGGGGGAATGGACACACGCACACACACACACACAGACACACACACAGACACACACAGACACACACACAGACACACACAGACACACACACACACACACACACACACACACACACAGACACACACACACACACACACACACACACACACACACACAGACACACACACACACACACACACACACAGACACACACAGACACACACACACACACACACACAGACACACACACACACACACACACACAGACACACACACACACACACACACACACACACACACAGACACACACACACACACAGACACACACACAGACACACACACACACACAAACACACACACACACACACACACAGACACACACGTGTATGATCAAAACAAACTACTGCAGCAGGACACAGATCAGCTACAGCAGTCAGGGCTAGTGGAGTCAACTTTGTGTCCTGATAACGAAGCCAACCATTGTGTAATTTTATTTTTTCTCTCTGTTTTGACCTCTCTTCTAACCCTCTGTGGTTCTGTGTAGGCGGTAGGCTATAGTGTTAAAACGTTGTTACCACTATAATGAATGTCATGGCTAACAGATAGCTAACAGGGTGTTATCATTATAATGTGTGCCATGGCTAACATATAGCTAACAGGTTGTTATCATTATAATGAATGCCATGGCTAACAGATAGCTATAAGGTTGTTACCACTATAATGAATGCCATGGCTAACAGATAGCTAACAGGTTGTTATCACTATAATGAATGCCATGGCTAACAGATAGCTAACAGGTTGTTATCACTATAATGAATGCCATGGCTAACAGATAGCTAACAGGTTGTTATCACTATAATGAATGCCATGGCTAACAGATAGCTCACAGCCTGTTATACCCCAGGTAGCTTGGACCTGGGCTGTGTCTCAAATCTGACAGAGGCTTTGGTCAAAAGTCGTGCACTATGTAGGGAATAGGGTGCCATTTGGTATGCATCCTTGGCTCTCTCTCAGCACCACAACGTGTTGGCAACACCTAACATGACTGACTCTTAGGGAGGAAAGAAAGAAAGCATCCGCTGGCACCACACCTCATGCTCTTGGCACAGGAGTTAGAGTACACTGGCTGTGTGTGAAGGAAACACACCTAGCTAACTCTGTTAGGGCCCTGGAGCGGGGAGCAAGGAGGGAGGAGTCACCTAGCTAACCCTGTTAGGGCCCTGGAGCGGGGAGCAAGGAGGGAGGAGTCACCTAGCTAACCCTGTTAGGGCCCTGGAGTGGGGAGCAAGGAGGAAGGAGTCACCTAGCTAACCCTGTTAGGGCCCTGGAGCGGGGAGCAAGGAGGGAGGAGTCACCTAGCTAACCCTGTTAGGGCCCTGGAGCGGGGAGCAAGGAGGGAGGAGTCACCTAGCTAACCCTGTTAGGGCCCTGGAGTGGGGAGCAAGGAGGAAGGAGTCACCTAGCTAACCCTGTTAGGGCCCTGGAGTGGGGAGCAAGGAGGAAGGAGTCACCTAGCTAACTCTGTTAGGGCCCTGGAGCGGGGAGCAAGGAGGGAGGAGTCACCTAGCTAACCCTGTTAGGGCCCTGGAGTGGGGAGCAAGGAGGAAGGAGTCACCTAGCTAACCCTGTTAGGGCCCTGGAGCGGGGAGCAAGGAGGGAGGAGTCACCTAGCTAACCCTGTTAGGGCCCTGGAGCGGGGAGCAAGGAGGGAGGAGTCACCTAGCTAACCCTGTTAGGGCCCTGGAGCGGGGAGCAAGGAGGGAGGAGTCACCTAGCTAACCCTGTTAGGGCCCTGGAGCGGGGAGCAAGGAGGGAGGAGTCACCTAGCTAACCCTGTTAGGGCCCTGGAGCGGGGAGCAAGGAGGGAGGAGTCACCTAGCTAACCCTGTTAGGGCCCTGGAGGGGGGAGCAAGGAGGGAGGAGTCACCTAGCTAACCCTGTTAGGGCCCTGGAGCGGGGAGCAAGGAGGGAGGAGTCAGGGATGACTTTTAAGGGGACAACAACACTCAAAATATCTTCATTAGGACAAGCTTGATGCTTCACAGGTTGGAGAAATGAGCTAAAGGTTTACAAGACTTGATGTTCAGCTGTCAATGTCATCATCACACACACACAGTAGATCTGGGGCTCATCAGCGTATGTTAGGTCTGTGATTTATCTGGTTGTTGTTGCTGCCCAGGGAGGGGCAGGCTAGGCAGCCGGTTAGGCTCTGTTCTGACTAGGGTTAAGGTTGGGGTTGAGTCAGGTTCTCCTCTCCTCCCCCTCTCTCTTCTTTCCTCTCCTCTCCTCTCCTCTCCTCTCCTCTCCTCTCCTCTCCTCTCCTCTCCTCTCCTCTCCTCTCCTCTCCTCTCCTCTCCTCTCCTCTCCTCTCCTCTCCTCTCCTCTCCTCTCCTCCAGGTCAGTGGGTTGTTATCTGATAGTCACTAAGTGGTGAACCATAAACACACCAGACGACAGACAGACAGACAGCACAGCACAGTGAGGCCATGGTAGCCATCGAGGAGCAGAGCAGACTGCTGCATGAGGAAGTAACCATAACTACACACATCCTGGAAATAATGCAGATAAGGTTCCATCTAAGATAGTTGAGTAAAGACAATGTCCAGAGAGAATGTTCCACCCATAGACATACATCATTACTCCCACCCTTCAGCTTTCGCAATACTGTACTTCCCTCATCAGATTCTTACACTTCTCCAGCAGCTTTGGGAGGACTCAAAGACGTCCGGTAACATGATTTAATACTTATCTTCTGGACACACCTGAGGGGCGGAGTATCTTCTCTTGGTGACACTATCCCTCAACAAGACTTCAGTGGTTGAGTGTTTCCTCTTGTTTCGGTCAGGGTGTTGGGAGTGTGTGTATGCTTGTGTGTGTGTGTGGCTGTGTGCATGTGTGTGTGTGTACTGTAGGGAGGAGGGGGGCATTCAAGTGTTTTCTTCATCCTAACTTGTGAAATTCCCAGCTGCCGCTTGTAATGCTCTCCAGTCAGCAGCCAGGCCATGGGCCAGGCGAGGCTCGTGTCCAGAATCAATCATCATAACCTAACGCCTTATTCCGTGAGCTGCTGTCCCAGTCCTGGCTTAGTCCTAGCCAACTCCCACCCAGCCCAATCCCTGCATGCGAGAACTGTCCTGTCCTGGCCAACTCCCACCTTGTCCAGTCCTGGCCAACTCCCACCTTGTCCAGTCCTGACCAACTCCCACCCTGTCCAATCCTGACCTACTCCCACCCTGTCCAGTCCTGACCAACTCCCACCCTGTCCAATCCTGACCAACTCCCACCCTGTCCAGTCCTGACCAACTCCCACCTTGTCCAGTCCTGACCAACTCCCACCCTGTCCAATCCTGACCAACTCCCACCCTGTCCAGTCCTGACCAACTCCCACCCTGTCCAATCCTGACCAACTCCCACCCTGTCCAGTCCTGACCAACTCCCACCTTGTCCAGTCCTGACCAACTCCCACCTTGTCCAGTCCTGGCCAACTCCCACCCTGTCCAGTCCTGACCAACTCCCACCCTGTCCAATCCTGACCAACTCCCACCCTGTCCAATCCTGACCAACTCCCACCCTGTCCAGTCCTGGCCAACTCCCACCTTGTCCAGTCCTGACCAACTCCCTCCCTGTCCAGTCCTGACCAACTCCCACCCTGTCCAGACCTGGCCAACTCCCACCCTGTCCAGTCCTGGCCATCTCCCACCCTGTCCAGTCCTGACCAACTCCCACCCTGTCCAGACCTGGCTCTACTGGTCCTGCATGTGAGAACAGTCCTGGCTCAGTCCTGGCTCAGTCCTGGCTCTATCCCACACCTGCATGTGAGAACAGTCCCGGCCCAGTCCTAGCTCAGTCCTATCCCTGCATGTGAGAACAGTCCCGGCCCAGTCCTGGCTCAGTCCCATCCCTGCATGTGAGGACAGTCCCAGTTCAGTCCTGGCTGGGTACCATCCCTGCATGTGAGAACAGTCCCAGTCCTGGCTCAGTCCCATCCCTGCATGTGAGAACAGTCCCGGCCCAGTCCTGGCTGGGTACCATCCCTGCATGTGAGAACAGTCCCGGCACAGTCCTGGCTCAGTCCCATCCCTGCATGTGAGGACAGTCCCGGCCCAGTCCTGGCCCAGTCCCATGTCTGCATGTGAGAACAGTCCCAGTCCTGGCTGGGTCCCATCCCTGCATGTGAGAACAGTCCTGGCCCAGTCCTGGCTCAGTCCCATCCCTGCATGTGAGAACAGTCCCGGCCCAGTCCTGGCTCAGTCCCATCCCTGCATGTGAGAACAGTCCCAGTCCTGGCTCAGTCCCATTCCTGCATGTGAGAACAGTCCCAGTCCTGGCTCAGTCCCATCCCTGCATGTGAGAACATTCCTGGCCCAGTCCTGGCTCAGTCCCATCCCTGCATGTGAGAACAGTCCCGGCCCAGTCCCGGCTCAGTCCCATTCCTGCATGTGAGAACAGTCCCAGTCCTGGCTCAGTCCCATCTCTGCATGTGAGAACAGTCCCAGTCCTGGCTCAGTCCCATCTCTGCATGTGAGAACAGTCCCAGTCCTGGCTCAGTCCCATCCCTGCACGTAAGAACAGTCCCAGTCCCAGAACCTAGTCATTGTCCTAATGAAGCAGGCTGGGCCCTGTCCGTCACGAGACTGACTCATTATAACTATATAGTAATACGCCTTCTTTTCCCACAGTACATGATGCTGATATCCCACCATAAATGTTGATTTGTTCCAGTTCCATCCCTGATACGAATGTAGTCCCACTCCTATAGTCACTCCAGCTGACCAGTTGAGAGCTGGAGATCTGAACCAGGCTGGGGTCTGCCTGTCATGGGTTCTGACTTGAGTCTGACTCACTAGATCTGTTTATTAATGCACCTTCCCTTCCCTTCCCATGATGATCATGTCCCAGCACTGGATTTCACTGCATAAGGTTTTGATTAGATCCAGAGAGAAAAAGTAGAACAGTAGAATCTCTGCTGACTCCACTCTCTCGGTATTGAGATGAAAAATCGAAAGATTTATTCAATTTCAGATATGGACATTCCATTTTTTTTTGTCTTTGCAACTGGTGTATCATCCTTGTACAGTCTAATTGTTAATTGGTCAAGTGGGTTGGTAAATTAAACTGACAATCTAGAGGGGATATTTAATTATTGTGGCTTTGCTAGAATTAGAGGAGATGCACTGGCTAACTTCCATATCTCACTGTGTGTGTGTGTGTGTGTGTGTGTGTGTGTGTGTGTGTGTGTGTGTGTGTGTGTGTGTGTGCAGGGGCGTCATGCACCCCAGAAATCTGAGGGGGCACAGGGTATTTGAGGGGGGTGGCCGCCCCCCATCCGGAAGTTAGTGAAGTTTCAATTTTTCAAACACCTGAAACAGCTTTTTCCTGCAATCTAGAGCCATAATAAATAAATAAACGAAATATGCTTCTCTGCATCTCTGCTACAATCTAGGTAAAATATTGAAAGGAATGTAAGTCTTGTTCAGTACATTTAGTTATTGCTTGCTTTTCTAGTCTACCAACCTTGTCAGCAGGCATACCAGCTAAGATAGTTAGACGAGCTAGCTACTCTAACTTGATTGATAGCCTGAAATGGCTTCTTGGTAGCTAGCTGGATCGTCCACTACTGACATGTAGCACCCACCTGAGGGGTGATTCGGCGACTGTAAAAGCACCAGTAAGACCACTACACCACAGCAGTAGTCTAGAAAAGCCCCAGACGAAGCGAGCCTCACCTCACACCGCAGTCCACTTCCTCTAGGAACTGGGGCATTCAAATCATATTAGCAAGCTAGCTAGCTATTAAAGCCAAATACAAACTGGCTTGCCATAATTAGTCCTGCAATTCTGTGGGTCACCACCAGATATTTCAGTTAATCTACCAACAAGTTATCAAAAACTAAAAAAGTTGATTAAAAAAAATTAATACAAAAACACTTGTACAATATGTAGAATGTTTACAGAGCTCTCTGCCTAGGGTACCTCATGGTGCCATGACAACCACGGAACTCAGTTATGAGTTAAGATAACTTAGTTTTGAGGTTGTGAGATTGGGAACCTATCTGGGCTAGCTAAAGCCAAAGTGGCTAGTAGTATTACAGAGAAACAAACAAACAAAAATAATTACAATTCTAACAATTTTTTTAAACAAGACAAATCTGAGGGGGCATGACACTTCTGTGCGTGTGCGTGTACAGTGCATTAGGAAAGTATTCAGACCCGTTCACTTTTTTTAAAATTTTGTTACGTTACAGCCTTATTCTAAAAATAGGTTTTTAGAAGTTTTTGCATATTTATTACAAATAAAAACGGAAATATTACATTTACATAAGTATTCAGACCCTTTACTCAGTACTTTGTTGAAGCACCTTTGGCAGCGATTACAGCCTCGAGTATTCTTGGGTATGACGCTACAAGCTTGGCACACCTGTATTTGGAGAGTTTCTCCCATTCTTCTCTGAAGATCCTCTCAAGCTCTGTCAGGTTGGATGGGGAGCATAGCTGCACAGCTATTTTCAGGTCTCTCCAGAGATGTTCGATCGGGTTAAAGTCCGGGCTCTGGCTGGGCTACTCAAGGGCATTCAGAGACTTGTCTCGAAGCCACTCCTGCGTTGTCTTTGCTGTGTGCTTAGGGTTGTTGTCCTGTTGGAAGGTGAACCTTCGCCCCAGTCTGAGGTCCTGAGCACTCTGTAGCAGGTTTTCATCAAGGATCTCTCTGTACTTTGCTCCGTTCAGCTTTCCCTCGATCCTGACTAGTCTCCCAGTCCCTGCCGCTGAAAAACATCCCCACAGCATGATGTTGCCACCACCATGCTTCACCGTAGGGATGGTGCAAGGTTTCCTCCAGACGTGACGCTTGGCATTCAGGCCAAAGAGTTCAATCTTGGTTTCATCAGACCAGAATCTTGTTTTTCATGGTCTGAAAGTCCTTTAGGTGCCTTTTGGCAAACTCCAAGTGGGCTGTCATGTGCCTTTTACTGAGGAGTGGCTTCCATCTGGCCACTCTACCATAAAGGCCTGATTGGTGGAGTGCTGCAGAGATGGTTGTACTTCTGGAAGGTTCTCCCATCTCCCCAGAGGAACTCTGGAGCTCTCTCAGAGTGACCATCGGGTTTTTGGTCACCTCCCTGACCAAGGCCTTTCTCCCCCGATTGCTCAATTTGGCCGGGCGTCCAGCTCTAGGAAGAGTCTTGGTGGTTCCAAACTTCTTCCATTTAAGAATGATTGAGGCCACTGTGTTCTTGGGGACCTTCAATGCTGCTGAAACTTTTTGGTACCCTTCCCTAGATCTGTGCCTCGACACAATCCTGTCTCGGAGCTCTACGGACAATTCCTTCGACATCATGGCTTGGTTTTTGCTCTGACATGCACTGTCAACTGTGGGACCTTATATAGACAGCTGTGTGCCTTTCCAAATCATGTTCAATCAATTGAATTTACCACAGGTGGACTCCAATAAATTTGTAGAAACATTTCAAGGATGATCAATGGAAACAGGATGCACCTGAGCTCAATTTCGAGTCTCATATCAAAGGCTCTGAATACTTACGTAAATAAGGTATTTCTGTTTTTTATTTTTCATAAATTTCATAATTTGATCCATTTTAGAATAAGGCTGTAACGTAAACAAAATGTGGAAAAAGTGAAAGGGTCTGTATACATTCCGATTGCACTGTGTGTGTGTGTGTGTGTGTGTGTGTGTGTGTGTGTGTGTGTGTGTGTGTGTGTGTGTGTGGTACAAAGAGGTAGATGGCTGTGGAGAGTCAGTGCATCTGCCATAAAATGTCATGCCCTAGGCTGTAGCACCACTCTATAGTCTTCCACACATGCTAAACAGATAAGAAACAACAAACATGGTCTCAGTCCCAAATGGCACCCTATTCCCTGTGGGCCCTGGTCAAACGTACTGCACTATATAGGGAAGTGGGTGCCATTTGGGACTCAGATATGAAGAATAGGAACTGACTGAATCTATGAATGAATGCCGGTGTATGTATGTGTGTGTGTGTGTGTGTGCGTGTGTGCGAAGTTGGCGTGTGTGACTGAAAGTTAATACAATTTCGACTGCATCCTCAACCACAACTTTCCAGACAACAAAGTAATTACTGTCTAGTCTGCCATACTCTGTATTCTTCCTAATACTTCACTTTTGTAAAGACTATTATCTGACGGGTTGGTAACTAGGAAACGACTGAGACTATCATCTGACGGGTTGGGAACTAGGAAACGACAGAGACTATAATCTGACTGGTTGGGAACTAGGAAACGACAGAGACTATCATCTGACGGGTTGGGAACTAGGAAACGACTGAGACTATCATCTGACGGGTTGGGAACTAGGAAACGACAGAGACTATTATCTGACGGGTCGTGGGAACTAGGAAACGACCGAGACTATCATATGACGGGTTGGGAACTAGGAAACGACGAGACTATCATCTGACGGGTTGGGAACTAGGAAATGACTGAGACTATTATCTGATGGGTTGTGGGAACTAGGAAACGACAGAGACTATCATCTGACGGATTGGGAACTAGGAAACGACTGAGACTATCATCTGACGGGTTGGGAACTAGGAAACGACTGAGACTATCATCTGACAGATTGGGAACTAGGAAACGACAGAGACTATCATATGACAGGTTGGGAACTAGGAAACGACCGAGACTATCATCTGACGGGTTGGAAACTAGGAAATGACTGAGACTATTATCTGATGGGTTGTGGGAACTAGGAAACGATTGAGACTATCATCTTACTGGATGGGAACTAGGAAATGACTGAGACTATTATCTGTTGGGTTGTGGGAACCAGGAAACGACAGAGATTATTATCTGATGGGTTGGGAACTAGGAAACGACAGAGACTATTATCTGACGGGTTGGGAACTAGGAAACGACTGAGACTATTATCTGAGGGGAACAAGGAAACAACAGAGACTATTATCTGACGGGTTTGGAACTAGGAAACGACAGTGACTATTATCTGACGGGTTGGGAATTAGGAAACGACTGAGACTATTATCTAATAGGTTGTGGGAACTAGGAAACGACAGAGACTATTATCTGATGGGTTGGTAACTAGGAAACGACTGAGACTACCATCTGACGGGTTGGTATCTAGGAAAAGACAGAGACTATTATCTGATGGATTGGGAACTAGGAAACGACAGAGACTATTCTCTGACGCGTTGTGGGAACTAGGAAACGATAGAGACTATTATCTGACGGGTTGGGAACTAGGAAACGACAGAGACTATTATCTGACGGGTTGGGAACTAGGAAACGACAGAGACTATTATCTTACGGGTTGTGGGAACTAGGAAACGACCGAGACTATCATTTGACGGGTTGGGAACTAGGAAATGACTGAGACTATTATCTGATGGGTTGTGGGAACTAGGAAACGACAGAGACTATTATCTGACGGGTTGGGAACTAGGAAACGACTGAGACTATAATCTGACGGTTGGTAACTAGGAAACGACTGAGGCTATTTTCTGATGGGTCTGTAACTAGGAAACGACTGAGGCTATTATCTGATGGGTTGGGAACTTGGAAACGACAGAGATTATTATCTGACGGGTTGGGAACTAGGAAACGACAGAGACTATTATCTGACGGGTTGGGAACTAGGAAACGACTGAGACTATTATCTGATGGGTTGGGAACTAGGAAACAACTGAGACTATTATCTGAAGGGTTGGGAACTAGAAAACGACAGAGACTATTATCTGATGGGTTGGGAACTAGGAAACGACAGTGACTATTATCTGACGGGTTGGGAACTAGGACATGACTGTAACTATTATCTAATGGGTTGTGGGAACTAGGAAACGACAGAGACTATTATCTAATGGGTTGGTAACTAGGAAATGACTGAGACTATTATCTGACGGGTTGGTGTCTAGGAAAAGACAGAGACTATTATCTGATGGATTGGGAACTAGGAAACGACAGAGACTATTATCTGACGCGTTGTGGGAACTAGGAAACGATAGAGACTATTATCTGACGGGTTGGGAACTAGGAAACGACAGAGACTATTATCTGACGGGTTGGGAACTAGGAAACGACAGAGACTATCATCTGACGGGTTGGGAACTAGGAAACGACTGAGACTATTATCTGACGGGTTGGGAACTAGGAAACGACAGAGACTATCATCTGACGGGTTGGGAACTAGGAAATGACTGAGACTATTATCTGTTGGGTTGTGGGAACCAGGAAACGACAGAGATTATTATCTGATGGGTTGGGAACTAGGAAACGACAGAGACTATTATCTGACGGGTTGGGAACTAGGAAACGACTGAGACTATTATCTGACGGATTGGGAACTAGGAAACAACTGAGACTATTATCTGAGGGGAACAAGGAAACAACAGAGACTATTATCTGACGGGTTTGGAACTAGGAAACGACAGTGACTATTATCTGACGGGTTGGGAATTAGGAAACGACTGAGACTATTATCGAATAGGTTGTGGGAACTAGGAAACGACAGAGACTATTATCTGATGGGTTGGTAACTAGGAAACGACTGAGACTATCATCTGACGGGTTGGTATCTAGGAAAAGACAGAGACTATTATCTGATGGATTGGGAACTAGGAAACGACAGAGACTATTCTCTGACGCGTTGTGGGAACTAGGAAACGATAGAGACTATAATCTGACGGGTTGGGAACTAGGAAACGACAGAGACTATTATCTGACGGGTTGGGAACTAGGAAACGACAGAGACTATTATCTTACGGGTTGTGGGAACTAGGAAACGACCGAGACGATCATTTGACGGGTTGGGAACTAGGAAATGACTGAGACTATTATCTGATGGGTTGTGGGAACTAGGAAACGACAGAGACTATTATCTGATGGGTTGGGAACTAGGAAACGACTGAGACTATTATCTGACGGTTGGTAACTAGGAAACGACTGAGGCTATTTTCTGATGGGTCTGTAACTAGGAAACGACTGAGGCTATTATCTGATGGGTTGGGAACTTGGAAACGACAGAGATTATTATCTGACGGGTTGGGAACTAGGAAACGACAGAGACTATTATCTGACGGGTTGGGAACTAGGAAACGACTGAGACTATTATCTGATGGGTTGGGAACTACGAAACAACTGAGACTATTATCTGAAGGGTTGGGAACTAGGAAACGACAGAGACTATTATCTGATGGGTTGGGAACTAGGAAACGACAGTGACTATTATCTGACGGGTTGGGAACTAGGACATGACTGTAACTATTATCTAATGGGTTGTGGGAACTAGGAAACGACAGAGACTATTATCTAATGGGTTGGTAACTAGGAAATGACTGAGACTATTATCTGACGGGTTGGTATCTAGGAAAAGACAGAGACTATTATCTGATGGATTGGGAAC
Source organism: Coregonus lavaretus (assembly GCF_964263955.1). NCBI lineage: Eukaryota > Metazoa > Chordata > Actinopteri > Salmoniformes > Salmonidae > Coregonus > Coregonus lavaretus. Next base: position 70,853 of record NW_028164683.1, read on the forward strand.
TAGGAAACGACAGAGACTATTATCTGACGCGTTGTGGGAACTAGGAAACGATAGAGACTATTATCTGACGGGTTGGGAACTAGGAAACGACAGAGACTATTATCTGACGGGTTGGGAACTAGGAAACGACAGAGACTATCATCTGACGGGTTGGGAACTAGGAAACGACTGAGACTATCATCTGACGGGTTGGGAACTAGGAAACGACTGAGACTATCATCTGACGGGTTGGGAACTAGGAAACGACAGAGACTATTATCTGATGGATTGGGAACTAGGAAACGACAGAGACTATCATCTGACGGGTTGGGAACTAGGAAACAACTGAGACTATTCTCTGACGCGTTGTGGGAACTAGGAAACGATAGAGACTATTATCTGACACGTTGTGGGAACTAGGAAATGACTGAGACTATTCTCTGATGCGTTGTTGGAACTAGGAAATGATAGAGACTATTATCTGACGGATTGGGAACTAGGAAACGACAGAGACTTTCATCTGACGGGTTGGGAACTAGGAAACGACTGAGATTATCATCTAACAGGTTGGGAACTAGGAAACGACCGAGACTATCATATGACGGTTTGGGAACTAGGAAACGACTGAGACTATTATCTGATGGGTTGTGGGAACTAGGAAACGACAGAAACTATTATCTGAAGGTTTGGGAACTAGGAAACGACAGAGACTATTATCTGACGGGTTGGGAACTAGGAAACGACAGTGACTATTATCTGACGGGTTGGGAACTAGGAAATGACTGTGACTATTATCTAATGGGTTGTGGGAACTAGGAAACGACAGAGACTATTATCTAATGGGTTGGTAACTAGGAAATGACTGAGACTATTATCTGACGGGTTGGTATCTAGGAAAAGACAGAGACTATTATCTGATGGATTGGGAACTAGGAAACGACAGAGACTATTATCTGACACGTTGTGGGAACTAGGAAACGATAGAGACTATTATCTGACGGGTTGGGAACTAGGAAACGACAGACACTATTATCTGACGGGTTGGGAACTAGGAAACGACAGAGACTATCATCTGACGGGTTGGGAACTAGGAAACGACTGAGACTATCATCTGACGGGTTGGGAACTAGGAAACGACAGAGACTATTATCTGACGGATTGGGAACTAGGAAACGACAGAGACTATCATCTGACGGGTTGGGAACTAGGAAACGACTGAGACTATTCTCTGACGCGTTGTGGGAACTAGGAAACGATAGAGACTATTATCTGACACGTTGTGGGACCTAGGAAATGACTGAGACTATTCTCTGATGCGTTGTGGGAACTAGGAAACGATAGAGACTATTATCTGACGGATTGGGAACTAGGAAACGACAGAGACTTTCATCTGACGGGTTGGGAACTAGGAAACGATTGAGACTATCATCTTACTGAGGTTATTATCTGATGGGTTGGGAAGTAGGATGCGACAGAGAGAGAGAGAATATTTGTTTGGATATTACCAGTCATTAAGCGAAGAGTAGTTACACTGGGAGGTTAGTGTGTTTGTGTGTTTGTGTGTGTGCGTGTCTGTGGCTGTGGTGATAATAGTCATGAAGGGGACACCATGATGGAAACCACACACCACGCTCGCACGCATGCACATGCTAAACCCACACACACACACCTCGCTCACGTGCCCGCATGTGTACACCCACACACACACTCACATACATCACGCTCGCATGCATCCACGTGCGCACACACACAAACACACCACGCTCGCATGGACACACACACACACACACACACACACACCACGCTTGCGTACACACACACACTCTCCTGCTGTCTCTCTCTTATCGCTATACCCCCAGCCCCCCTCACAATGACTGACCCCTTTTATGGCATTACTGTATATATAATTTCAACACAAGGAAACACTTAACTCAGCCTATTGACCTGTCATATGATAAAGAGCTGGGAGTAATGATCAATCAAATCAAGCCATGTGTGTGGTTATCAAGTCATACTTTGATAAATGTCTGTATGCTTATGATGTTGTTAATAATTTACTGCCTTCTCCATTCATGTGGTCGTTTGGACACATGTTTAGCTACAAGGTCATCAGGAACATATGTATAATATTTATTATAATAATTTATAACACATTTATAATAAGATTTTAGTTATTTGGGATTTGGTAAGGCAGTGTTATGTTATATTTATGAGTTGTTTGTAAACATCTTTATGTGTGTCATCAGGGAAGCATTTGACACTTTCAGAAAACAACCATCAGGGCCAAGATGTGAGCTATTTTAGCTGTGGTAAGGTAATGTTATGTTATGAGTGATGCAGCAACAACTGGACATAGTGTGTGTGTGTGTGTGTGTGTGTGTGTGTGTGTGTGTGTGTGCTCTGTGTCCCTGTTACTGTCCATAGAGCATTTACAGCCTGCTCTAAGTGTGAGAGCCAAATGGCACCCTATGCCTTGTTTAGTGCATTACATTTGACCAGGGCCCATAGGAACTAGGGTGCCATTTGGGACACAACCTATAACACCTGCTACAGCTACATCAGCCATGGTAAACCTCTTCCCCTGCTGTTACTGTCTGGATCTTCTGACCAGACCTCTCCACATAGCTCCCAGTACATTACCATCAGCATCTACCAGACCTCTCCACATAGCTCCCAGTACATTATCATCAGCATCTACCAGACCTCTCCACATAGCTCCCAGTACATTACCATCAGCATCTACCAGACCTCTCCACATAGCTCCCAGTACATTATCATCAGCATCTACCAGACCTCTCCACATAGCTCCCAGTACATTACCATCAGCATCTCCCAGAACTCTCCACATAGCTCCCTTTACATTATCATCAGCATCTACCAGACCTCTCCACATAGCTCCCAGTACATTATCATCAGCATCTCCCAGACCTCTCCACATAGCTCCCTTTACATTATCATCAGCATCTCCCAGACCTCTCCACATAGCTCCCTGTACATTATCATCAGCATCTACCAGACCTCTCCACATAGCTCCCTGTACATTATCATCAGCATCTACCAGACCTCTCCACATAGCTCCCTTTACATTATCATCAGCATCTCCCAGACCTCTCCACATAGCTCCCTTTACATTATCATCAGCATCTACCAGACCTCTCCACATAGCTCATTTTACATTATCATCAGCATCTACCAGACCTCTCCACATAGCTCCCTTTACATTATCATCAGCATCTACCAGACCTCTCCACATAGCTCCCTGTACATTATCATCAGCATCTACCAGACCTCTCCACATAGCTCCCTGTACATTATCATCAGCATCTACCAGACCTCTCCACATAGCTCCCTTACATTACCATCAGCATCTACCAGACCTCTCCACATAGCTCCCTGTACATTATCATCAGCATCTACCAGACCTCTCCACATAGCTCCCTTTACATTATCATCAGCATCTACCAGACCTCTCCACATAGCTCCCTTTACATTATCATCAGCATCTATCAGACCTCTCCACATAGCTCCCAGAACATTATCATCAGCATCTACCAGACCTCTCCACATAGCTCCCTTTACATTATCATCAGCATCTCCCAGACCTCTCCACATAGCTCCCTTTACATTATCATCAGCATCTACCAGACCTCTCCACATAGCTCCCTTTACATTATCATCAGCATCTACCAGACCTCTCCACATAGCTCCCAGTACATTATCATCAGCATCTACCAGACCTCTCCACATAGCTCCCTTTACATTATCATCAGCATCTACCAGACCTCTCCACATAGCTCCCTTTACATTATCATCAGCATCTACCAGACCTCTCCACATAGCTCCCTTTACATTATCATCAGCATCTACCAGACCTCTCCACATAGCTCCCTTTACATTATCATCAGCATCTACCAGACCTCTCCACATAGCTCCCTTTACATTATCATCAGCATCTACCAGACCTCTCCACATAGCTCCCTTTACATTATCATCAGCATCTCCCATACCTCTCCACATAGCTCCCTTTACATTATCATCAGCATCTACCAGACCTCTCCACATAGCTCCCTTTACATTATCATCAGCATCTACCAGACCTCTCCACATAGCTCCCTTTACATTATCATCAGCATCTACCAGACCTCTCCACATAACTCCCTGTACATTATCATCAACATCTACCAGACCTCTCCACATAGCTCCCTTTACATTATCATTGACATCTACCAGACCTCTCCACATAACTCCCTGTACATTATCATCAACATCTACCAGACCTCTCCACATAGCTCCCTTTACATTACCATTGACATCTACCGGACCTCTCCATATAGCTCCCTGTACATTATCATCAACATCTACAAGACCTCTCCACATAGCTCCCTGTACATTATCATCAACATCTACCAGACCTCTCCACATAGCTCCCTTTACATTATCATTGACATCTACCAGATCTCTCCACATAGCTCCCTGTACATTATCATCAACATCTACCAGACCTCTCCACATAGCTCCCTTTACATTACCATTGACATCTACCAGACCTCTCCATATAGCTCCCTGTACATTATCATCAACATCTACCAGACCTCTCCACATAGCTCCCTGTACATTATCATCAACATCTACCAGACCTCTCCACATAGCTCCCTGTACATTATCATCAACATCTACCAGACCTCTCCACATAGCATGGGAGTGGAATTAGAAACTAAAGTCACTGAATGGCACTCACTCACCACTGTAAAATCACCACCAGGAATTCAGGTCACAGAGCACCTTTCACATAAAAATTATGAACTCTCAGCCCCTATTCCACCCCTTGTGCCTGGTAATTCCCACACGTTCACCCCTATTCCACCCTTGTGCCTGGTCCTTCCTGCATGTTCAACCCTATTGTCTCCTCTCTGTTGATCCCAACATGTAAATAAATCCAAGTTGGCGACTAGTGCGGTCGTGTTCTCTGTTGTGTGTCCGTGTAAATAGACAGTTTTTTGTATTTTTTTGTATTTTACGTATATATTTCCCTATCACACTTTTCATCCTTCTACTAAATATACTTTCCTGCAACCCGCCTCACTCAATGTGGAACGGATTCTATTATTTATTCACCTTTATCTAGAATCTCCAGTTGAAACTAGCTAGCCAGCTAACTAGCTAACTAGCTACTTGCTATTAGCCACCGTTAGCGGTTTTCACCCAGAACATTGGATTTTCTGCCGGAATAACTGAATCACTGGACCTTAACACTGGATCGCAACTAGCTAGCCGCAACCGAATGGATGTTGCTGTAAATCACCACTGCCCCCGAAGCAAGCACCAGTTAGCCTTGAGCTAGCCTCGAGCCAGGCCCATATCTACCTCTTGTCTACCCGACGGGAGTAGCCAGCTAACTAGCTACTTGCTATTAGCCACCGTTAGCGGTTTTTCACCATTGTCCGTGGCCTGCACTACCTACCAGCCAGCTCTAGCCTGGACTATTATCGGCCAGTCTGCACTGTCTGCACAGCGCGTTATCGACCCAGAAGATATCGGATTTTCTGCCGGAATCACTAAATCACTGGACCTTTAACACCGGATCATCGCAACTAGCTGCAACCAAATGGATGTATTTGTTGGCTAATCAGCATTGAGCTAGCCTCGAGTCAGGCACATCTCCCGGCTATCTACCTATCTGTCAACAAGACGGTACCTCCTAGAGTCGACACGGAGCCCCGCCGATCCATCACGACTGGTCTGCCGACGTAATCGTCTGTGGTTTGAACAGGCTTCCCGTTGCGACGACCACGAAGATCCATCTGCTAGCCCCGGCCCGCTAGCACATGAAAACAACAGCCGTGCTTCCTGCTCGCTGTGCTGTAGCACCAATTCGAACTGCTCTCGGACTCACATATTGCTGTTCACTGGACCTTATGATCACTCAGCTGCACAGCTGATGCCTGCTGGACTGTTCCTTTACACGGTACCCTGTCCTGTTTAGCCTCAGCCCAAACTTTCATCGCCATTACCAGTTGTTGTCTTAGCTCTCTCTAATAACACCTGTGATTGCTTTATGCCTCTCTCCCATGTCAATATGCCTTGCCTATTGCTGTTCCAGTTAGTTAGTATTATACAATTTCACTGTAGAACTCCAAGTCCCTCTCAAACTGCCTCAAATAGCTCCTTTGTTCCACCCCCCATACACGCCGAGACCGGCTCAATCGGTGCCTCCAGTGATGCTATCTCTTTCATTGTTACCCAACGCTTAGTTTTACCTCCACTGTACTCATATCCTTCCATATCCTTGTCTGTACATAATGCCCTGAATCTATTCTACAACGCCCGGAAATCTGCCCCCTTTATTCTCTGTACCCAACGCACTAGAAGACCAGTTCTTAAAGCCTTTAGCCGTATCCTTATTCTAGTCCTCCTCTGTTCCTCTGGTGATGTAGAGGCTAACCCAGGCCCTGCAGCCCCCAGTATCACTCCTACTCCCCAGGAGCTATCATTTGTTGACTTCTGTAACCGTAAAAGCCTTGGTTTTCTGCACGTTAACATCAGAAGCCTCCTTCCTAAATTTGAGTTATTCACTGCGTTAGCACACTCCGCCAACCCTGATGTTCTAGCAGTGTCTGAATCCTGGCTTAGGAAGGCCACCAAAAATTCTGAAATGTCCATCCCCAACTACAACATTTTCCGTCTAGATAGAGCTGCCGAAGGGGGTGGAGTTGCAATCAACTGTAGAGATAGCCTGCAGAGCTCTATCATACTATCCAGGTCTGTGCCCAAACAGTTTGAGCTCCTACTTCTAAAAATCCACCTTTCCAGAAATAAGTCTCTCACTATTGCGGCTTGCTACAGACCCCCCTCAGCCCCAAGCTGTGCCCTGGACACCATATGTGAATTGATTGCCCCCCCATCTATCCTCAGAGTTCGTACTGCTTGGTGACCTAAACTGGGATATGCTTAACACCCCGGCCATCCTACAATCCAAACTAGATGCCCTCAATCTCACACAAATTATCAAGGAACCTACCAGGTACAACCCTAATTCCGTAAACATGGGCACCCTCATAGATATCATCCTGACTAACTTACCCTCTAAATACACCTCCGCTGTCTTCAACCAGGATCTCAGCGATCACTGCCTTATTGCCTGCCGTCCGTAACGGGTCCACGGTCAAACGACCACCCCTCATCACTGTCAAACGCTCCCTAAAACACATTAGCAAGCAGGCCTACCTAACTGACCTGGCCCAGGTATCCTGGATGGATATCGATCTCATTCCATCAGTAGAGGATGCCTGGTTGCTCTTTAAAAGTGCTTTCCTCTCAATCTTAAATAAGCATGCCCCATTCAACAAATTCAGAACTAAGAACAGATATAGCCCCTGGTTCTCCTCAGACTTGACTGCCCTTTACCAGCAGAAAAACATCCTGTGGCGTACTGCATTAGCATCAAATAGCCCCCGCGATATGCAACTTTTCAGGGAAGTTAGGAACCAATATACACAAGCAGTTAGGAAAGCAAAGGCTAGCTTTTTCAAACAGAAATGTGCATCCTGTAGCACTAACTCCAGAAAGTTTTGGGACACTGTAAAGTCCATGGAGAATAAGAGCACCTCCTCCCAGCTGCCCACTGCACTGAGGCTAGGAAACACTATCACCACCGATAAATCTACAATAATCGAGAATTTCAACAAGCATTTTGCTACGCCACTACCCTGGCCACCAGCTCTCCACCCTCTTGGAGGTTGTGTTGTAGTAGAATCCTTCTGATGGGCCATCCAGTCTTCTTGGAGGTTGTGTTGTAGTAGAATCCTTCTGATGGGCCATCCAGCCCTCTTGGAGGTTGTGTTGTAATAGAATCCTTCTGATGGGCCATCCAGTCCTCTTGGAGGTTGTGTTGTAGTAGAATCCTTCTGATGGGCCAGCCAGTCCTTTTGGAGGTTGTGTTGTAATATAATCCTTCTAATGGGCCATCCAGATCTCTTGGAGGTTGTGTTGTAGTAAAATCATTCTGATGGGCCATCCAGTCCTCTTGGAGGTTGTGTTGTAGTAGAATCCTTCTGATGGGCCAGCCAGTCCTTTTGGAGGTTGTGTTGTAATATAATCCTTCTAATGGGCCATCCAGACCTCTTGGAGGTTGTGTTGTAGTAAAATCATTCTGATGGGCCATCCAGTCCTCTTGGAGGTTGTGTTGTCGTAGAATCCTTCTGATGGGCCAGACAGGAAGTCAGAGAGAGCTGGAGCAGAGAGAGAGAGACACTCTCACAGTGTTCTGGGCCAGACAGGAAGTCAGAGAGAGCTGGAGCAGAGAGAGAGAGACACTCACAGTGTTCTGGGCCAGACATAAAGTCAGAGAGAGCTGGAGCAGAGCGAGAGAGACACTCTCACAGTGTTCTGGGCCAGACAGGAAGTCAGAGAGAGCTGGAGCAGAGAGAGAGACACTCTCACAGTGTTCTGGGCACCAGCCACCAGTAGGGCCTTCACTAGGGATTTAGCTCTATTATTTAGCTCAACGAATCAAAGATTATGGAGTGATGCTAGCTGTCTGCTCTGTTGTCTCTTGATTTGTTTGTTTTGGGTTACGCCCCGTCACTTCTGTTGTAATGGCCTGAGACCTGAGGGTAAATGAGGTGTGAAAGACAATTACATGGTGATAAGTATGGTAATACAAGTCTGTCTCTCTGGAGAGTCCTTGTGCTTGGAGTAGCACTGTCATACAGCCCTCAACCGTTTGGCACAGACCAACACTAAATACCACTCTCACAGGAGTGTGTGTGTGTGTGTGTGTGTGTGTGTCAAGTGTTCCACAGGGATGCTGGCCCGTGTTGACTCCAATGCTTCCCACAGTTGTGTCAATACAGGACTATTAAAGGCCCAGTGCACTATTTATTTATTTTTTAATTAACATTATTATTATTTTAAATGTTTTTCATTGGGTGCTGCAGCAGCCTCATCACCCCTACTTCCCCAGCTATGGGTGGACCATTCTGGAGACACACTGTAAACTGTTGAGCGTGAAAAACCCAGCAGTGTTGCATTTATTTATTTATTTAATTAATTTTTTTTCGCACAAACCGGTGCGGCTGGCACCTACTACAATACCCCGTTCAAAGGCACTTAAATATTTTGTCTTGCCCGTTCCCCCTCTGAATGGCACACATACACAATCCATGTCTCAATTGTCTCAAGGCTTAAAAATCCTTCTTTAACCTCCTCCCCCTTCATCTATACTGATTGAAGTGGATTTAATAAGTTATATCAATTAGGGATCACAACTTTCACCTGGATTTACCTGGTCAGTCTATGTCATGGAAAGAGCAGGTGTTCATAATGTTTTGTATACTCAGTGTCGTTGCTATATTTTACTGTCAAAATGGGACTCCAGAATTTCCTATTTTTTTTATTTATTTTTTATTAGAGATGAATTACATACATCTTTATGTGCACTAACTAATATCATAGGATAATTTAATTTGGGGTTCAACACCTGAGGAAGTGGAAACTCAAAACACATTACTTAGATCACTAACTGTAGCCATGAAATGCATTGAAAGGCTGGTCATGACTCACATCAACACCATCATCCCAGAAACCCTGGAACCAATTTGCATACCGCCCCAACAGATCCACAGATGACACAATCTCTATTGCACTCCACACTGCCCTTTCCCACCTGGATAAAAGGAACACCTATGTGAGAATTCTGTTAATTGACTACAGCTCAGTGTTTAACACCATGGTGCCCTCCAAGCTATTCAATATGCTAAGGTTCTTGGGACTAAACACCTCCCTTTATTCAATTTTTTTACACTGACTCTTTATTGCACATGCTCGATGTACACTCACTGGACTCCACACACTCACAACACTCCAACACACACACAAAAAACACATGCATATTGACGCCACAGACACACACACACACATTCACATTCCTTCACTCTCCTCACATATGCTGCTGCTACTCTTTTTTTATTATCTATGCGTAGTCACTTTACCACTACTTACATGTACATACTACCTCAATTACCTCGACTAACCTGTAACCCTGCACGTTGACTTGGTACTGGTACCCCTTGTATATAGCCTTGTTATTGTTATTTTATTGTGTTACTATTTTTCCTTTAGTTCATTCGAATCCAGGCTCTGTCGTAGCCGGCCGCGACCGGGAGACCCATGGGGCGGCGCACAATTGGCCCAGCGTCGTCCAGGGTATGGGAGGGAATGGCCAACAGGGATGTAGCTCAGTTGGTAGAGCATGGCGTTTGCAACGCCAGGGTTGTGGGTTCGATTCCCACGGGGAGCCAGTATGAAACATAAAAAAAATTATAATGTATGCACTCACTAACTGTAAGTCGCTCTGGATAAGAGCGTCTGCTAAATGACTAAAAATGTAAAATCTAGCACATTTTTCTTACATTGTTGGTTAAGAGCTCCTTAGTCACGGTCAGGTTTACACCTGTTATATTCAGCGCATGTGACAAATATAATTGATTTGATTTAACTCTAAATATAATACCCACTGCCGCCCACGGGTCTCCCGAGTGGCGCAGTGGTCAGTGGTCCTCTGTAGTTCAGCTGGTAGAGCACGGCGCTTGTAACGCCAAGGTAGTGGGTTCGATCCCCGGGACCACCCATACACAAAAATGTATGCACGCATGACTGTAAGTCACTTTGGATAAAAGCGTCTGCTAAATGGCATATTATTATTATTATAAGGCACTGCATCGCAGGGCTAGCTGTGCCACTAGAGATCCTGGTTCGAATCCAGGCTCTGTCGCAGCCGGCCGCGACCGGGAGACCCATGGGCGGCGCACAATTGGTCCAGCGTCGTCCAAGGTAGGTAGGTAGGAATGGGAATGGAAAGAAATAGAAAGGACTAGGGAATGGAAAGGAATAGGGAATGGAAAGGAATTGGGAATGGAAAGGAAAAGGGAATGGAAAGGAATTGGGAATGGAAAGGAAAAGGGAATGGAAAGGAATAGGGAATGGAAAGGAATAGGGAATGGAAAGGAATAGGGAATGGAAAGGAATAGGGAATGGAAAGGAATGGGAATGGAAAGAAACAGAAAGGAATAGGGAATGGAAAGGAATAGGGAATGGCAAGGAATAGGGAATGGAAAGGAATAGAAAGGAATAGGGAATGGAAAGGAATAGGGAATGGCAAGGAATAGGGAATGGAAAGGAATAGAAAGGAATAGGGAATGGAAAGGAATAGGGAATGGAAAGGAAAAGGGAATGGAAAGGAATAGAAAGGAATATGGAATGGAAAGGAATAGGGAATGGAAAGGACTAGGGAATGGAAAGGAATAGAAAGGAATAGGGAATAGAAAGGAATAGGGAATGGAAAGGAATAGGGAATGGAAAGGAAAAGGGAATGAAAAAAGGAATAGAAAGGAATATGGAATGGAAAGGAATAGGGAATGGAAAGGAATAGGGAATGGAAAGGAATAGAAAGGAATATGGAATAGAAAGGAATAGGGAATGGAAAGGAATACGGAATGGAACGGAATAGAAAGGAAAATGGAATGGAATGGAATAGGGAATGGAAAGGACTAGGGAATGGAAAGGAATAGAAAGGAATAGGAAATTGAAAGAATGGAACGGAATAGGGAATAGAAAAGAATAGGGAATGGAAAGGAATAGGGAATGGAAATGAATATGGAATGGTAAGGAATATGGAATGGTAAGGAATATGGAATGGTAAGGAATATGGAATGGTAAGGAAAAGGGAATGGAAAGTAATAGGGAATGGAAAGGAATAGCAGAATGGAAAGGAAAAGGGAATGGAAAGAAATAGAAAGGAATAGGGTATTTAAAGGAATCGGGAATGGAAAGGAATAGGGAATGGAAAGGAATAGGGAATGGAAAGGAATAGAAAGGAATAGGGAATGGAAAGGAATAGGGAATGGAAAGGAAAAGGGAATGGAAAGGAATATAAAATAATATGGAATGGAAAGGAATAGGGAATGGAAAGGACTAGGGAATGGAAAGGAATAGAAAGGAATAGGGAATAGAAAGGAATGGGGAATGGAAAGGAATAGGGAATGGAAAGGAAAAGGGAATGGAAAGGAATAGAAAGTAATATGGAATGGAAAGGAATAGGGAATGGAAAGGAATACGGAATGGAACGGAATAGAAAGGAATATGGAATCGAAAGGAATATGGAATCGAAAGGAATACGGAATGGAAAGGAATAGGGAATGGAAAGGAATAGGGAATGGAAAGGAATATGGAATGGAAAGGAATATAAAGGAATAGGGAATAGAAAGGAATAGGGAATGGAAAGGAATGGGAATGGAAAGAAATAGAAAGGAATAGGGAATGGAAAGGAATAGGGAATGGAAAGGAATTGGGAATGGAAAGGAAAAGGGAATGGAAAGGTGATAGATTAATTATTAATGACTAATTATTACACCCTGAAACTGTGTATAATGTGTGAGTGTAGGACCAGTAAAGGCTATGGCATTGAGCCACTATTTAGCAATGTGAGTAAGAGTCAGGCCAGACAACAAAGACAACTGAGAAACTAAGATAAAGAGGCCTCCCAATTTAGGGAGGGGAGAAACTGTTATGAAAACATGGTGCAGAATATTGTGAGAACGGCAATAACTGAGTAAAGCAGGGAGTAGGATATGTGTGTGTGTGTGTGTATGTATGTGTGTATGCATGTGTGTATATGTGTGTGTGTGTGAACTGAAGGTCAGTAGAGCAGTTTTAGAGTGGAAAACTACAGCCCGCCTACGGAGGGAAGGGATTTCTTTTTGTATGACGTATGAGTATAAAAGATGGACTCTGAAATTGTGATGGCAGAATTCTCAATGAATAAATATCTCTGACCATGCAGACCGGGACTCTGGGCGTTACTTAAATCCCAAAAGACTTACAACCTTTTGGGAGACGCACAGAGACACTAAAATAGTTTGTTAAATAATTCACATAACAGCTTGGTCCTTCTGAGCCGGACTCCAATACCCTGTTTCTGTCATTCCAGGTAACTCTGAAAACCGTCGACGGGCGAATGATACATTCGTAAATAGAAAGTCCTGCCCTTTGACATTAAGGGTTAAAACAGGCCAGAGGACACCTGATTAATGACAGAGACGGTGACGGAATCCAAACCTACATTGAATCTCGGCTGCAAGGATAAGGTCAGTAGTCTTTATTCATTAACTTGGTGAAATTGATTTGAGGACTTGCTAAAATATTGAAAAGTAGCAAATTGATCAATGCGTAGCCATTTTAAGTGAAATGTGGGGTTGACTGTCAGGAATTATCAAGATTACATTGTGAGGATAGACTCCTCCGTAAAGTATGAGATAATTCTGGGGGACTAGTCAACCTGGTGGTGGGTCCGTAATGATTCACGGTAATAGGCCATTACCAAAAGAAACTACCCGGTGTTGAAATAGAAGGAACTATTAAAAGTACACCTATGGGATGTAACCTGTAAGAGATTATTGAGCAGTCAACAAATAATCCGGGTTAAACAAATACAAAAATTACACCAGAAGGAATTAAAATAGCATGTGTGAGAAATAGAATATTAGTTAAGTCAAAAGTCACAAACAACTGTAGATTTTGCTGTAACTCTATCCGTTCTGGAGCCTTATAAACTCCAGGTTACCGATACAACACCAATAATCATGTAAGGTTGTATACGTGTGAGACCTAATGTTTGCTCAAAAGTCACATGAATAATTCCACGTGGTTGTATAGAGGAGGGAGAACCCATTCCTGTTGTATGAGACTGTCAGGAATTATCAAGATTACATTGTGGGGATCAATCCCTCTGTAAAAGTATGAGATAATTCTGGGGGACTAGTCAAGATTACATATACAGGAAGGGGTGATTCAAGGTGTTGTTGTGTGAAGCTATTTTGAATTACTTGTTAAATTGACTTGTTATATAGAAGAGGTGGCTAAGGGATTTTTAACAGTACCAACCATGGGGGGGGCAAATCCTCACAAGAGGTCCCAGAATTTACTGGGGACGAGAAATACTTGATGTAATTAAAATGGAATCCAGGGATAGAAGAAATGTCCATTATGTAACCAGGTGGAGGGAGAGGTATGGTTTTGAGGGACGTCTAGACGCAGATAAACTCGAATCCATGCTTAAACAGATACATAAGTTGTGTAAAGGAGAAATAAGCAGTGAGAGAGAGAGAGAGTAGGAGGGGGCCAGTACCCACTGATAGCCTTACCTAATCTATTGGCGGGGAATGAAAGGGGCCCCAGCAACCTTAGATGTATACAGTAATAATAATAATATGCCATTTAGCAGACAGGCCATGAACACAGAGGACGTGGCCAGAGCGGTAGAAGGAATGACCCACCCCGAAACAGGAATAGTAAGGTTTGGGCTGCCGTTAGAGGGCAGTGGGTTTCAGGGGATGCCCAGAGGACACTTTTGCCATGGGCCGATTACGGAGAGTATGTTGGGAAAATAACTGAATTGTGTAATAGCCTCAGAGAGACATGCAATCCATCATGAGCAGAATAACAGACAGGACAGAGCCAAGAAAGAAGAGGAAGATGCAGAGTAACTAATTGCCACTCTGGGAGAGATGGCGGGTAGAACTAGAAACTTAGGAGAAAGAGGAGATAAGGCAGGAAGAAAAGAGAAGTGAGTGAGAGGGAAAGAGAAGTGAAGGTTGAGGTCTCCGTGCCTCCCCCAGAGCAGAGGGCAGAAAGGTTATATCCAAACTTGGCAGACCAGGCATGGAGAGAAAATCCAGATGATGAATACGTAGGGAGGAGAAGGAGAGTGCAGGGGAATAATGTTGCCCCCAACCGGCCCCACCTCCCTATGAGGAAGAAGGGGCTGGAGGAGGAAGGGAAGATGAAGGTGAGGAAGAGCCAGATGTAGAGGAGTACCAGACAAGGGCAGAGAAAGTCAGACAGGAGAGAAAAGAGAGAAAAGAGAGAAGAGAGGGAGAGAGAAGTCCATCCCCCAGCTTTGAGCATGAGGAAGAGGAAGATAAGGCATGACTAGTCCTTGAGGAAGAAATAGTAGACTCTAGTGGGGGGAAGACTAAGGAACCCTTTGATCCAAATTGTGAGGTGTTTGAATTGGCTACTATTGACTTAGCACTTCAACAGGAACAGAAACCTTATTTGACATTGACAGTAATGGGTATGAAAATTAAATTCCTTTGTGATACGGGAGCCTGCAGGACAGCAACCTGTGCAACAGACAAGCCAGATGGAGTCAGGATTGATGGGGAGAAAATCATAGTGCGATCTGCCTCTGGTCATCAATTTATTGAAAGGTTATCAGCCCCAATAACCCTAAAACATGACCAATCAGGATGAGAGGCAACCATACCCATCCTGATATCTAAGCTGTGTCGGGTAAATTTACTAGGACGTGATGTAATGACTAAATTGAATGTGGTTGTCATTTCCGCTGAGAGGGGAATGAAAGTACACATAGTCAGAGACAATATGGTGGTCTGTGGGGAAGGGGAGCCATGTTATTGGGATAGGCAAGATTTGTTTAGGGTGGGAATAACTGATATTCCCCGAACCTTGATGGAACTTGCTGATGATGTAGTACCAGGCCCCACTAAAATGTCCCCCGATGACCTACACTGTACTCTCTGGTATAACAAACACCCAGGTCCAGATGCAATCTATGAGAAAGCATTATTTAAAACCACAGAAAGGACTATAGCCTTGAAATGGTTTCACTATGACAACACCCACGCAGTAGTGGAGGTGGAACTAGGGCCCCAAAGTCAGAGACTGTTCAGGGAAATATGGAGCCCACATGTGTCCCTAGCAAAGGAGCCAGCAGAGGACTGGAAAGACATGGGCCAGTGGGTATCCAAGGGTAAGAGGATCACTGATTGGGTCAATATTGTGAGTGGCGATCAACACAGCCCATCCACAGATAGTACATTTAGATGAGAATAGCAGATACTGAGGAGAGGAATACCTGTTGACAGAACAACAGGAGTCAGACTTAAAAGAAGTTCCAGAGCATTTGTGGTCCCGGGGTCCAGCAGACGTAGGATTAATAAAAGGGGTAATTCCAGTACAGGTGATACCCAAATCTAATCATAGGCCATATCAGAAGCAATACCCTATGTAACCAGAAGCAATACAAGGTTTGCAGTTTACCAAGAGCAGATTGGGAGGGACCTTGAGGGAGGGCCAATTCCCAGAGAGATAGTGAGGCCAGAAACAAAGGTGCAGTGTCCTGGAAATCACAGTCTGTTTTTTTTTTTTTCAGTTCTGCTGGGAGTACATTGGATAATGGGGTTTTGTGTTGAATTAGAGACAGTGAGACTATTAGTCAATACCTAGGAGAGAAGAGAGGTTACGGTAGCAAAGACAGACAAGAAGGAAATGGTAATAGTGGAGACAGGAGTGAGTGGAAGTGTTACAATTGTGACAAAACGGGACATTTTGCTAGAGAATGTGAGGAACTGTGTAGTTACTGTGCAAGGAAAGGGCACCAGTTAAGAAACTGTAGGCAGAAGGGGAAGAGAGAAATCAGGAGTCCTCATGACCTGGCTGTTTGGTTGTTGTTTTTTAATTGGGGTTTTCAAATAAAAAACAACACACCTAGTATGATGTTTATAAAGCCTTGTTGTTTCAATTTTGGGGGGTTTTCAGCAGGTCAAGGGTGATAGGTCTTAGAGGAGCACACAGTGAATTTTATGGAGTTTTTTAGGTTTTGGCTGAGTTTGGGGTATATATGATTTCTTATGAGAATGAATGTCATGAGGATTAATGAACACTTGGGATAAGTAACATTTATTAAATATTTAGAATAATGGTAATGTTTGGTATTTTATGGGATGGTATTTCAATTGCCTCTGAACTCTGTTTTAGCTTTCTGGTGTTAATTAATCATCCACACTGGTCAATTCTAAAGGCATGAGAGGAGGACTTTAAGATAGTTTATTTTACCAATAAATAAAAATAAGGGATGGCAATTGGATGATAAATTACCAATATTACCTAAGTGATTGTTAGGTAGGTGATAATATTGACACATGGGCAGTGACATGTGTCAAAAGGAGGGATGGATGGTAGAACAGATTAGACAACACTTTGTTGCACATGGGATTACTAATTATAAAAAATAAAAAAAGATGTGTTATCTGTGCTCAAAATAATCACCAGGGCAGACAAAGGGCACCTCAGGGTGTGTATCCTCCGGCTAAGTACCCTTTCCAGCAATTGGAAATGGATTTTATAGAGTTATCACGGAGTGAAGGGAAGAAATTTAGAGTAACCCCAGATAAAGATGGGTTATCCCCCTTTGAGAAAGTGTTTGGAAGACCTTACAGAATGCCACAGTTGGCAGGACCAGACAGGCAGACATAGAACTAGAGAGCACCCTAGCAGAACACGTGAGAAGGTCGTTTATTAACCACACCTGTATGTCAGAGGTTTTGTGCCCCCACAGGTGAATTAAAGGAGAAGGTGACCCACTCTATCTAACCAGGAGACTGAAGCAGGCCTGGCGGGAAGGGCCCTACCAATTACTGCCTTTGCCAGCAGAATAGATGAGAGATCCATCTGGGTGCATGTCACACACTGTAAAAAGGTAAAACCAGCTACACCTGACGAACAAACACAGAGTTAGGAGAAAGATCCGATCACCACTAGGGCTTGGGGGTTGGCTCCTTAACGAAGATTCCCTTACCCTGTCTGATCATCCCTGTGTGAGTTCGATTGAAGGTAAAGCAATGGGTTGGCCTCTGGCATCTGACATGTTCTCAGGGCGAGGGTGGGGATTCACAGGTCTCCCGACGGTAGGTAGCTGTCTGATTGTGGGGGCCATATTCCTAACACACACGGACCCTCCTGTTTCAGCCAGAAGTGGTAGTTAACCTAACACAAGTTGAAAAGGCATAGGAGACAGCTAGAAGTAGGGAAAGGGGAAATACTAGGGACTTTAGGGAAGGACATCACCATATGTATGTCACCATGTACATCCTGGGACTATGTAGTTGCTTATACCAAGCGTTGGGGGATATGTCAATCTCCATACACAGTTTAGGGACAGGTGTAGTATTGTGAAAGTAGGGAATTATCAGAAATGGCAGTGCGACCCATATGAGGGTAGGTACTGTCTGAAAGTCTGAATTATGCTAAAACAGATTACAGACCTGACAAGTGAGATATCTTCTTCAACTGGGGCACCCTATAGAGTAAACCTCTCTGAGGGAGGTAGTGAGACAGTGCAAACTATAGACCTGAAGGAAGTAGTACAGATGGAGACGGAGTAAATAGATTTTAACCTGTGGTTGGAATGGATTCAGTATACGGTCTAAAGAGGACTGTTATGCCTGTAGGACAGCCAAACCAAGGTTAACAACTACTCCATTCCCCTTGACAGGCTTTAACTCTCTGTCAGGTTCCATGCAAGCTACCTGGGAATGTGGTGAAAGAGTCTTGTAGTAACTTGCACTATCTGTATCCCCCGAAAAACAAAGTCATCCCGACCTGGGTTGCCTCCGTTTGAAGTCACAGGGGAGTCTTATTGTTTTTCTATGACTAATAAGATAGGATACAGGGCAAGGCATCTTAGCTCCTGCTCCCACACAGAGAATATCACAACTAAAAGAGACCATGACTAATCTCTCCTCTTTGTTGCAGCCAGAGGATTTTAGGAACCAAAACCAGGCCCGTGCTGACATCTGATGGTTGTGTGGTGATAACTGATTGTGAACTCACCTACATACGCAAACAATCAAACGTGTCAGAGACTGGTGAGTTGTCACGTAGAAAGTAGAACCTCCTCCCGGGATCCTTTGATGAAAGGATATATATATTGATGGGATAGGAGTACCTCGAGGGGTTCCAGAACAATTCAAAGCTAGGAATCAGATCGCAGCTAGGTTTGAATCAAGTATTTTCTGGTGGTCAACAATTAATAAAAACGTAGATTGGATGAATTATGTTTACTATAACCAGCAAAGATTTATAAACCACACTTGTGATGCAATAAAGGGATTAGCTGAGCAGACAGCGGCAACTAGCTTAATGACATGGCAGAATAGAATAGCTTTAGATATGCTTTTGGCTGAGCGGGACGGGGTTTGTGTTCTGTTTGGATCTATGTGCTGTACTTTCATCCCCAAACAATACAGCACCGGACGGGTCCGTGACCAAAGCGCTTCAGGGACTCACCACGCTGGCGAACGAACTGGCTGAGAACTCTGGTATTGATAGCTCCCTAAACGGTTAGTTTGATAACATATTTGGTAAATGGAAAACTATTGTTGTAACTATTCTGGGTGAAGTTATAGCTTCTATGGGTATACTTGTTCTTTGTGGATGTTGTCTTATTCCCTGTGTCTGAGGGTTGGTGAGCAAGGCGGTTTCCCAACAGATGGTGAGATACGGCCCAATCCCGGACTCCGACTGAAGGATATGACCTACCAGGCTTGGTGGAGGACGACGACGATCCAGATAATTTGAGACTGGATGTTTTCCTAGAACTATAAATCTCTAGTTTAAAAGTTATTGTAATGATCTTTTGTGTATTAAAGTCTCGTTTTAAGTATGATGTACTAGTTACCATTGCTAAAAAGTAACGTTATGCTTTTAATCATGGGGTAACCCTGATGAACCTGTAATGTTTTAATATGCAAACCAACTTATATACTTCAATGAGTGTGATTCATTTCTATAAAAACATATATTTTGTATGTGTGTAATATTTAGTCAAAGGGTGGAATTGATAGATTAATTATTAATGACTAATTATTACACCCTGAAACTGTGTATAATGTGTGAGTGTAGGACCAGTAAAGGCTATGGCATTGAGCCACTATTTAGCAATGTGAGTAAGAGTCAGGCCAGACAACAAAGACAACTGAGAAACTAAGATAAAGAGGCCTCCCAATTTAGGGAGGGGAGAAACTGTTATGAAAACATGGTGCAGAATATTGTGAGAACGGCAATAACTGAGTAAAGCAGGGAGTAGGATATGTGTGTGTGTGTGTGTATGTATGTGTGTATGCATGTGTGTATATGTGTGTGTGTGTGAACTGAAGGTCAGTAGAGCAGTTTTAGAGTGGAAAACTACAGCCCGCCTACAGAGGGAAGGGATTTCTTTTTGTATGACGTATGAGTATAAAAGATGGACTCTGAAATTGTGATGGCAGAATTCTCAATGAATAAATATCTCTGACCATGCAGACCGGGACTCTGGGCGTTACTTAAATCCCAAAAGACTTACAACCTTTTGGGAGACGCACAGAGACACTAAAATAGTTTGTTAAATAATTCACATAACAAAAGGAATAGGGAATGGAAAGGAATAGGGAATGGAAAGGAATAAGGAATGGAAAGGAATAGGGAATGGAAAGGAATAGGGAATGGAAAGGACTAGGGAATGGAAAGGAAAAGGGAATGGAAAGGAATAGGGAATGGAAAGGAATAGGGAATGGAAAGGAATAGGGAATGGAAAGGAATAGGGAACGGAACGGAATAGGGAACGGAATGGAAAATGGAATGGAAAGGAAAGGAATAGGGAATGGAAAAGAGAGAATGGAAGATGTGAAGTAAAGAAAGAGAGCAATCCAAATGGAATCACTCTGCGTTGGTTTTAGGTCAGATGATGATGACTAGTCTCAATTCAGTTTTGGTATGAAATGTGTAGGAAACATGAAAACTTGGAGAAAAAAAGTGAACTGATAGTGCCAGTCAGATAAGACATAAGTCCAAACTGTAGCATGGTTATATGTATGTAAAACTATGACATTTTGGTGTAAGTATGAGCATATGTTTAGATTTCTGTTACATCTTTCATCCGTATTAAAAAGGATCAGTAATAATCTATTGACTCCATGCATCAGTTCCCCATGCATAGAGAGTTGAAGGCTGAGTGAGTCTTTCCACTGCCAGATGAGAGATGGAAAAGCTGGGTTTTAAGACAGTAGATTTGAGCCCTGCCCAAAATAGTTATGAAAGAATCTCCAGATTCATAATGGAAATAACTGGCAATTGCACTATCCAGGCTGGGCTGACTGAGAGGGAGAGAGAAAGAGGAGAGAGAGGGAGAGAGAGAGAGGGAGGGGAGAGAGAGAGATATAGGGAGGGGGAGAGAGAGAAAGAGTAAGAGAGAGAGGGGGGGAGGGGAGAGAGAGAGAGAGAGAGAGAGAGAGAGAGAGAGAGAGAGAGAGAGAGAGAGAGAGAGAGAGAGAGAGAGAGAGAGAGAGAGAGAGAGAGAGAGAGAGAGAGAGAGAGAGAGAGAACAGGGGGGGAGAAGATGAATACGGTTTTCTTTGGAAAACTTTTCCATCTGAGAAAGTCATAATCACAATCAGAGTTACCTGCACAAAAACAACTGTTACTCTGGAGAGAGGAACCTTACAATGGCCTGCTGTTTTCAGAAGAGAGACCGTTAAAATTCTTCCTAAATGTTTTCAACACAATAGTCTGAAATATCCTTTCAATTCTTGATAGTGGAGCCACATGAAGTCTTTGCAGAGCGTTCCTCTACCTCCCCCCTCCTCCCTCCTTCGTGTGTGTTCTAAATATCCAACCCTGGTGCTCCCCTGTGCTCTAAATATCCAACCCTGGTGCTCCCCTGTGCTCTAAATATCCAACCCTGGTGCTCCACTGTGCTCTAAATATTCAACCCTGGTGTTTCGCTGGGCTATAAGGCCAATGTCCCAAAATGGGACCCTATGCATTGTGGGCCCTGTTCAAAAGTAGTGCACTTTGTAGGGAATAAGGTGCCATTTGGGACGCAGACATTATACTGTATCCGATCCTGGTGCTCTGCTGTGGTCTATATATCCAACCCTGGGCCCTGGCAGGATAGTTTTAGCCTGTACTACTACTTGAGGTTATAACCAGGATCAAAACAGGAAGCAGAAACATGGGTCTGTTCATTAAAAGATTAATCTTTGAAGAATAAAAAATTCGGTCACCAGTTATTTTTTTTAGCACATAATTTCATGTCACTAAATACCTGTCAACAAGAAACAATGTTATTCTTAGTTATCCCTGTACTGTAAATAAAGGTTTCTGCAATGAGCTCGTACACAAGACATTGACATATACAGATCTAGGATCTTAATTTGAGCCAGTTTGCTACAGCAGGAAAATAATCCAACAGCAACAGGAAATGTGAATTATAATATGGATTATAATTAATGGAATTATTTTGTAGGGGCTGATACATTTTTCGTTAGGGCAAATCAAGTATGAAATATTAAAGTGGAAATTACACTACTGCTGTGCAGGGAAATTATCAGCAACAAAAGAGTGATCAAATTAAGATTCTACATCTGTATGGGAGGGAATAACATTAATATTCTACCATGTAGGCAATGCTATTTTACTGTAAACAAATTAACAACAGACTATCAACACGCTTATAAGGAAGGACATTCAACAAGCACGGCACTTACACAAATGACTGTTGATTTGCTGAGAGAAATTGATGATAAAAAGATTGTGGGGGCTGTTTTGTTAGACTTCAGTGCGGCTTTTGACATTATAGATCATAGTCTGCTGATGGAACAATGTATGTGTTATGGCTTTACACCCCCCTGCTATATTGTGGATAAAGAGTTACCTGTCTCACAGAACACAGAGGGTGTTCTTTAGTGGAAGCATCTCCAACATAATCCAGGTAGAATCAGGAATTCCCCAGGGCAGCTGTCTAGGCCACTTACTTTTTAAAATCTTTACTAATGAAATGCCACTGGCTTTGAGTAAAGCCAGTGTGTCTATGTCCACTATACACGTCAGCTACTACAGCGAGTGAAATCATTGCAACACTTAACAAAGAGCTGCAGTTAGTTTCAGAATGGGTGGCAAGGAATAAGTTAGTCTTAAATATTTCAAAAACTAAAAGCATTGTATTTGGGACAAATCATTCACTAAACCTTAACCCTCAACTAAATCTTGTAATAAATAATGTGGAAATTGAGCAAGTTGAGGTGACTAAACTGCTTGGAGTAACCGTGGATTGTAAACTGGCTCAAAACATGTTGATACAATAGTTGCTAAGATGGGGATAAGCCTGTCCATAATAAAGCGCTGCGCTGCCTTTTTAACAACACTATCAACAAGGCAGGTCCTACAGGCCATAGTTTTGTCACACCTGGACTACTGTTCAGTCGTGTGGTCAGGTGCCACAAAGAGGGACCTCTGAAAATTACAATTGGCTCAGAACAGGGCAGCATGGCTGGCCCTTAAATGTACACAGAGAGCTAACATTAATAATGTGCATGTAAATCTCTCATGGCTCAAATTGGAGGAGAGATTGACTTCACACTACTTGTTTTTGTAAGAAGTGTTGACAAGCTGAATGCACCGAAGTGTCCGTTGAAACTAGCACACAGCTCGGACACCCATGCATACCCCACAAGACATGCCAGCAGAGGTCTCTTCACAATCCCCAAGTCCAGAACAGACTATGGGAGGCGCACGGTACTACATAGAGCAATGGCTATATGGAACTCTATTCCACATACGGTAACTGATGCAAGCAGTAGAATCAGATTTAAAAAACAGATAAAAATTCATCTTATGGAACAGCGAGGACTGTGAAGAGACACACACACAGGCACAGACACATATACACATAAGACACGCACTCTACACACACTTACACATGGGTTTTGCATTGTAGATATGTGATAGTAGAGAAGTGGCCTGAGGGCAAGCACTTCATGTGTTGTGAAAAGTTTTATGAAATGTAATGTCATGTAATATTTTAAATTGTATATAACTGCCTTAATGTTGCTCGACCCCAGGAAGCGTGGGTATCTTAATAAATACAAAATACAAAATGTAAGGTTTAGACAGCCAAAATATATTAGATCATAAAACTATTGTGGTGATTAAAAATAGCAGGAACATTTTGGGTATTACACAACATTACGAAACCAAACATATTTTGTAAAAGTCATAAAGTGAAGAAACCCTGTTGATCAACTGATCACTAGAAAAAAACAATTCAAACTTGGATTACGGTCGATCTCTCACTCGGAACTTTGGAAAATATTATTTTCTATGTTGTTCTTTTATATTCCATTCCATTATTTTTATTAAATAGATTTGTGTTGACTGTGATACAGACACCGGAATTTGTGTCTCCTCTGCTAAATGAACACAATATGTCTTTTGGCATTGGCCATTGCTATAACGGCCTAGCATTGCTTTTTACACGCACATTGTCTACAGATTAAATATATGAATATAATACTATTTGTGAGTTGACACAGCCAAGTGTGTGCCAGGAAAAAAACGACATTGCATGCTAACTCAAACTTACCAGAAGTGGAATGCGACTAAAAAGGAATGTGCGTGATGGATGTCAGAGATTTGTTTGTGTGTCCTTGATAGGTGATTCCAAGTGCATATGTGTTTTGCAATAAAAGTGAAAATTGAGAGTGTACTCTGACTCTTAACATCTGGACAGTAAACTGTAAATGAACTTCACAAGTACTTCTCGATAATAATGAATCATCCAAAGTGACGTGTTCTTTACCAATGTCTTTATAAGTTGCTGCACCAAACAATTTCTCTATCATTCTCTATCATTCTGTTGCAAAGCAGGACAGAACCGTCATTCTCTGCACATCAACTTAAGAGGTACGGTACCCACTTGTTTAGTTTTCGTCTTAATTAGATTGCTGCTATCTAAAGGCACAATATGTCAGATTTACGGATGTTCAACGATCATTTGAATCATTACAACCATCGATTCTCTAAGAATATAACTTATAAATGCGTTATGAGCTGAGTACAACTGTGTTATCCTGTCATAAATCTAAGGTTCTATTACTTCATTGTTTCTGTTGCTGTTTCCATTTGAGTCTTTGTAAACACACCAATAGCTTCAAAATCTGTTTAAACTAGCATGTTGATCTCCTGTCAGTCCTTGCATCATTAGTTCCATCTATCTAATTTGAGAGAGGTTACATTTCCTTTTCCCCATCCCTCAACTGGCAACAAAGTGGCAGGGTCAAGCTGTTGAAATGACACATTCACGTATTCTGTATGCTATTTTTCAACAGCTTGTATTCTTGTCAATCCCATTGACAGTTAGTAAATGTTCCCATCATATACTTTATAAGCAGTTGTTTCCTGTGCTTCTATTTGTATGACACCAGTGATTTACTGTCCCTTTGGTCTCTGTGTTCTCTCCCTGCTGTTTTAGGTTATGGCTCTGAGCAGACTTCTGACTTTGGGGCTCTGTGTTCTCTCCCTGCTGGTTCCGCCAGGCCAGATGGAGCAGTGTGAATGCCAGGGTCCTAGAGGACCAACTGGCCCTCCTGGCCCTCCTGGGCCTGTTGGACCTTCTGGAGGTAAATGAGTCGTAAGCTTAGTACAACTGCCTTACCCTATCATAATCCAAAATATAATACTGTTGATTTTGGAGTACACTGTCACTTTAAGCATGCATATTCATTTGTGTGCCTGATGATGGACTGATGATGAGGGGGACAGAGAACTCTGAATGACCTCAATTAGATAAGCACTCCTATTCCTACAAAAAGGCTTTGTCTGTACCAGTTGCCCAAAAAAACTGGGGCGGGGTATAATGAAAAAGCCCAATCCGGTATATTTCCTGATGTTACCCTTTGATTAGACTGTTGATTTTGGAATAAACTGCCAATTTAAGCAAGCCAGATCAGACTGCAGAGCACTTAGCAGGCTAATTTAAGCAGTCCTTGGTGTGTATGATGATGAACCCTCTCCCTGTTATCTCTCCATAGGCATACCTGGACTTCCTGGTCGACCTGGTACACCTGGAGCGACCGGTATAGTCATACATATTCACTGTTCTAACTATATTATTTATGTCCCAAAAATGTAAGTGGGTAACAACACCCTTCGAAGAAATGTCGACCACAACCGTAGTGCTGCTATCTCATTGTGTGTTCTTTTGGAAGACAAATAACTCTGAATGACCTCAATTAGATAAGCACACCAATTCCAACAAAGAGTCTGCGTCTGTACCAATTGCCAAAATAAACCTATTAAAAGGGGCATAGTGAATTAATAGTGAATTAATAGGGTATAGTGAATTATTAGCGGTTCACAGCGAAGCCATATCTCAGACTGCCCATCTTAATCTTTTCTTTTTATTGGCCAGTCTGAGATATGGCTTTTTCTTTGCAACTCTGCCTAGACGGTCAGCATCCTGGAGTCGCCTCTTCACTGTTGACGTTGAGACTGGTGTTTTGTGGGTACTATTTAATGAAGCTGCCAGTTGAGGACCTGTGAGGCGTCTGTTTCTCAAACTAGACACTCTAATGTATTTGTCCTCTTGCTCAGTTGTGCACCGGGGCCTCCCACTCCTCTTTCTATTCTGGTTAGAGACAGTTTGCACTGTTCTGTGAAGGGAGTAGTACACCGCGTTGTACGAGATCTTCCGTTTCTTGGCAATTTCTCGCATGGAATAGCCTTCATTTCTCAGAACAAGAATAGACTGACGAGTTTCAGAAGAAAGTTATTTATTTCTGGCCATTTTGAGCCTGTAATCGAACCCTCAATTGCTGATGCTCCAGATACTCAACTAGTCTCAAGAAGGCCAGTTTTATTGCTTCTTTAATCAGCACAACAGTTTTCAGCTGTGCTAACATAATTGCAAAAGGGTTTTCTAATGATCAATTAGCCTTTTAAAATGATAAACTTGGATTAGCAAACACAACGTGCCATTGGAACACAGGACTGATGGTTGATGATAATGGGCCTCTGTACGCCTATGTAGATATTCCATAAAAAATCAGCCGTTTCCAGCTACGATAGCCATTTACAACATTAACAATGTCTACACTGTATTTCTGATCAATTTCATGTTATTTTAATGGACAAAAAAATTGCTTTTCTTTCAAAAACAAGGACATTTCTAAGTGACCCCAAACCTTTGAACGGTAGTGTATGTAGGTGCCTTTCCTCATGCTGAACACATTTGCCTCAATTACCCATAAAGGCCTGTCAGGATAGATTTTCCTTCATCTTGGAACTTTTGGAAAACCTTTAAAAAAAACGTATTCTCATGAACCATAAGTCCACTTCTCTATCATCTATCCATAGGGCCACCTGGACCTTCTGGATTATCTGAATTACCAGGAGTTCCTGGTAGAGTTGGACGTGATGGAGTCCCTGGTCCACCTGGTCCCCAGGGAGCTACTGGTACACTGCTGACTGACCTCTTCCTGGTTATGTATTTATTATTTGGTTCTCTCTAGTCACACCTTCTGTTTTCACAGACTTAGACCTGGAACCACTGCAAGCAAGCTTGGTCAAACTGGAGTTGGGTAAGGAAGTGAATTTCAGCGAGCATGATCAGAATGTTATGTACTTGTATGCAATATTACAGGTCCCGTATCTTAATTTGATCACTCTGTTGTCGCAGAGAATTTTCCTGCACAGCAGGAAATGCAAACGTGTGGTGTATTCAAGGTTTCTAAAGTTTGTAATTTCCACTTATACATTTCAGACTTGATTTTCCGTAACAAAAAATGTATCAATCCCAACAGTTAATTATAATCCAAATAACAATTCATATTTCCTGTTGCTGCAGGATTATTTTCCTGCTGTGTGAAATGGGCTCAAATTAAGATAATGCCTCTGTAGATTATATTGTAGTTTACTAAGTATCAGTTCAACATAAATTATGCAATATTCGTAATTTTGGAAAATGCTGTGTGAATTTAGTCGAGTGTCAGCATTTGTGAAATATAATATGGCAACTTTTGCTTCCACTTTTAATGTTACACCGACTGCATTTATACCTGGTTTCTCTTCAGCCATAAACTATGACTTCGCCAGAAGAGTTGACAAGAAGTACTTTGTGTCACACAAGAGACAGGGTTCTTTTGACGACGCTGTTCAGTTCTGCACCAAGAGGGGCTTGCTGCTGGCTTTGCCGAAAAACGAGGAGGAAAACACTGCTCTCACTCAAGTACTTGAAGGGGCTTTCAATAATGTGTGGCTCAATGTTGACAAAAGCAAAGAGGGAAAGTTTCAGCTAGATTTGAAAGGCCATCCCCTCACTTTTTCCAAATGGGGAGATGGGGAACCAAAAGTGCCTAATGGGGATAGGGGCTGCACAATGTTGACAGAGTCAGGTGCATGGCAGGTGACATCTGATTGCTCCTTCAATGCCTATATCATGTGTGAGATATAGGGACACCTCTATGAAATGCTGTTTCTGAGTTTACAATGAAATCTTTCTTCTCTTCAATTAGGATTCTCTAGGTTTTATCTCTAGGTTTTATCTCTAGGTATTATCTCTAGGTTTTATCTCTAGGTATTATCTCTAGGTATTATCTCTAGGTTTTATCTCTAGGTATTATCTCTAGGTTTTATCTCTAGGTTTTATCTCTAGGTTTTATCTCTAGGTCACTTGTATTTCCAGTTCTTCTGCACCTTTCATTCTTTCTTTTATTCAAATGAGCTAGTTAAAATGTGGGGTAGAATGTAAAACGGAAAGGGAAACTTGTCGAATAAAGCAACAAACACATTTACTTTACACTTGTCTGTCTCCTTCACGCTCCCTCTCTCTGAACAGACTGGCTGCTGATCATGCACATGGCTACTTTTGACCTACAGTATGATGACACAGGAATAGCAAATATATATTTCCAAGCAAGACAATATCAAGTTAAACTTGTATGAATCGGCTGACTTAGACCTGGAACCCACCTAGTAAAAGCGATGCATCTCAACACCAAAAGAAGGTATTGTCTGTGAGGGACACCCTCATTAGTGCTGGTTTTATAGGTTTCTCTGGAGACATAATTACATGTTATCCATACCACCAGAGGGTGAAGGAGGACCCGTATCAGTGATTTTGACCAGATAGACAGATCCTTTG
This sequence comes from Coregonus lavaretus, assembly GCF_964263955.1. Classification (NCBI taxonomy): domain Eukaryota; kingdom Metazoa; phylum Chordata; class Actinopteri; order Salmoniformes; family Salmonidae; genus Coregonus; species Coregonus lavaretus. Next base: position 99,645 of record NW_028164683.1, read on the forward strand.
CCGAGTTATAGCTCCCCATGTACTTGCCTAAGATTGTACTTTTCTGTACCACGTATCATATGACCGTGTACAAAACCCAAATTACCTTATTTTTGTGCACACACAAATCTGCCAATGGTATACAAGGTCTGCCAATGGTACAAATATAACTGCAATACTGAAGTCAGATATACTCTGAATCTACACAGAGAGCTGTACTGGTGTGTATTGTCTGAAAAATCGTTATTCTAGGACAATTTAATTTGAAAGCATTTATTTGAATCCATGTTTCTCTATTAAGTTATACATATCATCAGAGGGTGGAGTGTTAACTTCATCAGTGATTTTGACCAGATAGACAGATCACCTGCAGATCACCTCATGTACTCACCTATGGTTATAACTGGTTATAACTAGGTATGACCGTGTACAAAATCACCTTACATTACCTTAGATATATGCTTAGTTGCGGTCAAAACAGCTCATAAAAGTATGTAAGTGGTATGAATACTTAGTAGAACTGTAGTACAGAAACCAGCTACCCTCTGAATGTACACATAATGCTGTATTGGTGTGTATTCTTCAAAAATACTTACTCTACTGAAAATGTTATGTAAATACCAGAATTCCTATAATATCCTCCAATGTTCTTTATGTGCAGCTTGTTAAGGTATTTTGGGTGCTATACCATTTGGTTTGAAGTAACTTTTTTTTTTTTTTTTTTCTTTTTTTTTTTTTTTTTTCTTGGGGGGGAAGGATCAGCTTAATATTGCAGATAGATTGTATCTTCTATCAATGTAATTGTCTGCATCACTTCCAATCCCCCATATTTTTTTTATGTTTTATATATATATATTCCCCTTTATTACTTTTCAACCCCACCATCCTTTCCCTACTTGGAGTAAATTAGTGAACAACAACGCCCAGGCCTCTACTTCCGGTCCATACTCACTATCTACACCTTATGGACAGAGTTAATTTTACAATAATTCTATATCTATATATATATATAGATATATATATATATATATATATATATATATATATATATATATATATATACATATACATACACATACACATCTATTTATTTTTTTTCTCCTGAACTTCTTCTACTCTCAACCTCTCCGATCATCTTCATGATGTCCATCCGGTTTGCCTCTAAAAGCCATATCTTTCTAACTGTGCTCCTTCCCAAAAGCTCCCAACATACAACCTATATACTTATTATGGACACAGTATGCTTACATTATTAGCTATCTTTGTTATTATTTGTTGTTATTTGTTATTAGTCCCATCCTTCAACTCTATTCAATACCTCCCATCTATCTCTTAACACCATCCATATAGGATTTCTATTTGCCATATATATTTCAACCATACTGTGATGTTTTACAAAAGTTCTGAACCTTTCTATTCTCATTGCTTCTACAGATTGTGAATTAAAAATAAACATTTTTGCTAAAAGTATTATTATATTATTGATTGATTGACTATGACTTTTCAGATAACCCAGTAATGCTATCTGCAAGGTTAGTTCCAGGTAAATATTGCAATCCTTTAGCCATTCCTGGACCTGTGTCCAAAAACAAGCTACAAATGGACAGAACCAAAACAAATGATCTAATGATTCTATCTCTTCACAGCAAAATCTGCAGAGCTGGGAAGATTGTATCCCCCATATAAATAACATTCTATTGGTAGCAAGAATTTTATATAATAATTTAAATTGAAAGATTCTAATTTTTGAATCCGGTGTCGTTTTGCGTGTCAGTTCATAAACACTATGCCATGGGATCGGTACGTCAAAGATCTCTTCCCAACTATTTTGCAATCTATATGGGACTGCTGTCAATCCTTTGGTCCTTAAGTGAAACTGATATACTTTTTTATTTATCACAGTTTTCCTTAACCAATTATGTTCTTTAATGCAAGGCCGACAGACAAGTTCCTTACTTTCTCCCCCTTCAACTTTCCTCTTCCACTTTTGCGGTATGGCTGCAATTATTTGGTTGTAATTTTGGGTAGAGCAGACATTTCCATATGTTTTTATTAGCTGCATGTGCGACATAACTCCACCAGTCCTACCGATGATATCATTTACGAAGATTATACCTTTTTTAAACATTCTGTCAATAAATATAGGTTTTTTGTCAATTAGTATATTTGAATTTAACCACAATATTTGTTGCATTATTTGTTCTGTCGTTTCTGGAGGATTAAATTGAAATTGTAACCAACTTTCTATGGCTTGTTTTAGAAATAGTGACATTTGGGAGATTATTTCCTTTTCAAATAACTGAAAGTGAGAGGTTGTAATCTGAATAAAGGGAAAAAGGCCTTTCTTGAACAGTGGGTGAGACAATCTTACTAATTTGCTTGAGAACCAGTTCGGATTTAAGTATAACTTTTGGATGACTGAAGATTTTAGTGATAGGTCTAATGCTTTAATATTTAATAATTTCTGTCCTCCGAATTCATATTCATTATATAAATATGTTCTTTTAATTTTGTCTGGCTTGCCGTTCCAAATAAAATTGAATATTTTTTTCTCATATAATTTAAAAAACTGTTTGCTAGGCGTAGGCAAGACCATAAGCAAATAGGTAAACTGGGATAATACTAAAGAGTTAATCAGGGTGATTTTTCCACAAATTGACAGGTATTTTCCTTTCCATGGTAGTAGGATCTTATCTATTTTTGCTAACTTTCTATTAAAATTTATTGAAGTGAGATCATTTATTTCCTTTGGGATATGTATTCCGAGTATATCCACATCACCATCAGACCATTTTATTGGTAAACTACATGGTAATGTAAAAATTGTATTTTTTAGTGATCCAATACGTAATATAGTACATTTGTCATAATTTGGTTTTAATCCAGAGAGGTTAGAAAATGTATCAAGATCCTCTATGAGGCTGTGGAGGGATTCTAGTTGTGGATCTAAAAGAAAACATGAATCATCTGCGTACAATGACACCTTTGTTTTTAAGCCCTGTATTTCTAATCCTCTGATATTATTATTGGATCTGATTTTAATAGCTAACATCTCGATGGCCACAATAAATAGATATGCCGATAGTGGACAACCTTGTTTCACTCCTCTTGACAGTTTGAAACTTTCTGAGAAATAGCCATTATTTACTATTTTACACCTAGGGTTACTATACATGATTTTGACCCATTTTATAAGAGATTCTCCAAAATTGAAATGCTCCAGGCATTTATATATGAATTCCAGTCGAACTTTATCAAATGCCTTTTCGAAGTCTGCTATGAATAGCAGGCCTGGTTTCCCATATTTTCCATAGTGTTCTATTGTTTCCAATACTTGCCTTATATTGTCTCCAATGTATCTTCCATGTAAAAAACCTGTCTGATTAGAATGAATAATATCCGACAATACCTTTTTAATTCTATGCGCTATACATTTTGCTAGGATTTTTGCATCACAACACTGAAGTGTAAGGGGCCTCCAATTTTGTAAATGGACTGGATCTTTATATTTTCCACTTGTATCCTGTTTCAGTAATAATGAGATCAGACCTTCTTCTTGAGTGTCAGATAATCTACCATTTACATAGGAGTGGTTAAAACATGCTAATAACGGTCCTCTTAGTATTTCAAAAAAGGTTTGGTATACCTCGATTGGTATGCCATCCAACCCTGGAGTTTTCCCGGACTTAAAGTCTTTAATTGCATCCAGAAGTTCCTCCTCTGTAATTTCACCTTCACATGAGTCTTTCTGTGTGGCTGTTAATTTGACATTATCAATAGGAAAAAAATCTCTACAATTAGCTTCAGTTAGAGGAGATGGAGGCGACTGAAAAGAAAACATATGCTTAAAATACTTTGTTTCTTCTTTCAAAATATCATTAGGTGAATTATGGGTGACTCCGTCAATTGTAACCAGTTTCATTAAGTTCTTTTTGGTAGCATTCCTATGTTGAAGATTAAAAAAGAATTTTGTGCATTTTTCCCCATATTCCATCCAGTTTGCTTTATTTTTATAATATATTACACTTGATCTTTCTTGAATAAGTTTTTCCATTTCTTTTTGTTTTTCCTCTAATTTATTCTGAGCCTCTATGTTACAGTTTTTATTGCCATCTATCTGTTCTGTTAGACTTTCTATTTCCTTTCTTAGTATAAACTCTTTTGACCTAAATTGCTTTTGTTTTCGAGATGAGTACTGAATTGCATGGCCTCTAAAGGTTTGAAGTAACTTAAAGGATTGAAGCATGCTGCCATAGCCCCTACCAGTCCCATTGTATCTCCAGCAGCGATGCTAAAGCAGATTTACCATCACCAACAAGTTTCTTTCCAGTCTTTTCTACCCGTTTCCAGTCTTTTCCATCCGTTTCCAGTATTTTCCATCCATTTCCAGTCTTTTCTGTCCCTTTCCAGTCTTTCTGTCCGTTTCCAGTCTTTCTGTCCGTTTCCAGTCTTTTCTGTCCGTTTCCAGTATTTTCCATCCATTTCCAGTCTTTTCTGTCCCTTTCCAGTCTTTCTGTCCGTTTCCAGTCTTTTCTGTCCCTTTCCAGTCTTTTCCATCCATTTCCAGTCTTTTCCATCCATTTCCAGTCTTTTCTGTCCCTTTCCAGTCTTTCTGTCTGTTTCCAGTATTTTCTGTCCGTTTCCAGTCTTTTCTGTCCCTTTCCAGTCTTTTCCATCCATTTCCAGTCTTTTCTGTCTGTTTCCAGTCTTCTGTCCCTTTCCAGTCTTTTCTGTCCGTTTCCAGTCTTTTCTGTCCATTTCCAGTCTTTTCTGTCCGTTTCCAGTCTTTTCTGTCAGTTTCAGTTTTAGCCAATCTGACACAATAACATTCAACCTTGTCTGTTTATTATTATTTATGTCCAGTTACAATCTCAGACCATTCCTTCTCTCCAATAAGGTTATAATGGGAGAGTTAGTCCTTCTCTCCAATAAGGTTATAATGGGAGAGTTAGTCCTTCTCTCCAATAAGGTTGTAATGTGAGAGTTTAAGAACCAATATCATATCCAAGACAGACACTCTAGGTTCTTCTCAAATGGCACACTATTCCCTATGTAGTGCACTACTTCTGTTCAGGGGCTGTAGGGGTTGTAGGGCTGTAGGGGCTGTAGGGCTGTAGGGGATGTAGGGGCTGTAGGGGGTGTAGGGCTGTAGGGGGTGTAGAGCTGTAGGGGGTGTAGGGGTGTAGGGGTTGTAGGGCTGTAGGGGCTGTAGGGCTGTAGGGGCTGTTGGGGTTGTAGGGCTGTAGGGGTTGTAGGGCTGTAGGGGCTCTTGGGGTTGTAGGGCTGTAGGGGCTGTAGGGCTGTAGGGCTGTAGGGGCTGTAGCGGTTGTAGGGCTGTAGGGGTTGTTGGGGTTGTAGGGCTGTAGGCGCTGTTGGGGCTGTAGGGGTTGTAGGGGCTGTAGGGGTTGTAGGGCTGTAGGGGTTGTAGGGCTGTAGGGGGTGTAGGGCTGTAGGGGGTGTAGGGCTGTAGGGGCTGTAGGGAGTGTAGGGCTGTAGGGGCTGTAGGGGTTGTAGGGCTGTAGGGGCTGTAGGGGTTGTAGGGCTGTAGGGCTGTAGGGCTGTAGGGGGTGTAGGGCTGTAGGGGCTGTAGGGCTGTAGGGCTGTAGGGGATGTTGGGGTTGTAGGGCTGTAGGGGTTGTAGGGCTGTAGGGGCTGTTGGGGTTGTAGGGCTGTAGGGGCTGTAGGGCTGTAGGGCTGTAGGGGATGTAGCGGTTGTAGGGCTGTAGGGGCTGTTGGGGTTGTAGAGCTGTAGGGGCTGTTGGGGCTGTAGGGGTTGTAGGGGCTGTAGGGGTTGTAGGGCTGTAGGGGTTGTAGGGCTGTAGGGGGTGTAGGGCTGTAGGGGGTGTAGGGCTGTAGGGGCTGTAGGGGTGTGTTAATACATATGTTTACTATTGAGGGAGTTGTAATGAAATGCTGCATGTGTGTTTATTGAGCCCGATAGAGTTGACATTATGACGTGCAGGAGCTGGGCTGTAATAGGGCTGGAGACCAGCTATAAAGTGAGTGTAATGAAAAGCCAGGTAATTGTTTTGAAAGGGTAACAAGCCCTGGTTTCAATTAGGTTGTACTCCATCCCATCCCCCACCACCGCAGACAAGGAAAATCATGCCACCTCGCTCTATTATTCACAACTTTAGTTTTTTTTTCAATCAATAGAATCTTGAGAGAGAGAGAGAGAGAGGGTGAGGGAGAGAGTGAGAGAAAGATAGAGAGGGAGAGAGAGAGAGAGGGTGAGGGAGAGAGAGAGAGGGAGAGAGAGGGACGGAGAGGGAGAGAGAGAAAGTGGGTGAGGGAGAGGGACAAGAATGGATGTAGAGGGTGTTAAATTCTATTTCTCACTATTTTTCTAACTTGAAGTTTTGTTTTTAGCCACACCCAAGTCTTGTAATGAGTGGGAGAAACTCAACGTATTACTTTAGTGGAACACATGTTTTGAAACACACACACTAGGGTTGGGAAACACACACACACTCACTAGGGTTGGGAAACACACACACACACTAGGGTGGGGAAACACACACACACACTAGGGTGGGGAAACACACACACACACACTAGGGTGGGGAAACACACACACACACACTAGGGTTGGGAAACACACACACACACACTAGGTTTGGGAAACACACACACACACTAGGGTGGGGAAACACACACACACACTAGGGTGGGGAAACACACACACACACACTAGGGTGGGGAAACACACACACACACACTAGGGTGGGGAAATAGTCTAGGATTCCATCTGGAATGCATAACAGATAGAATCCATCTCAACATCTCCTCTGGCTCAGGATCAGGAGAGGAGGAGGTACTGTTCTGGGATGGGGAGTGTTCTGCTACATCTGTCCTACTCTGTTCAAAGATTTCACCATTCTTTACTCTCTCTTTCTCTCTCTCCGTCTCCCTCTCGCTCTCTCTCTCTCTCTCTGTCTCTCTCTCTGCTTTATACAGTTAACTCATCTTAGGCTGTTTTCTCTCCCTGTGTGTGTTTAATGTTCTGGGGCCTGACCTGTGCTCTTTATTTCCAACAGGATGTGAGTGAATTAGTGACATTCTGTAGTAGTTCACAATATAAGATGGTCTTGAGTGCAGCCCAGAGCCCAGCTGTAAGGGAAAAGGACATAGAGAGGAATGGGATCTATTAATACTAGTTCCATCCCTCATCCCTGTCTTCCTGACCTGGGATGACAACTTACAACCTTCTGCACAATGAACTAGGTCATATCTGTTGTATTATACACTACAGGACAATCATGGGCTCATCTATGGTTCGTCTATGGTGCAGGCCAGCTGCAGGAGGGTGGGTTGAGGAAGGGATATGAAGAGAGATGTGATCTATTAGCTATTATTTTTAACATTTAGCAGACGCTCACTTACAGGAGCAATTAGGGTTAAGTGCCTTGCTCAAGGGCACTTCGACAGATTTTTCACCTAGTTGGCTCGGGGATTAGAACCAGCGACCTTTCGGTTACTGGCACAACGCTCTTAACCACTAAGCTACTTGCCGCCCGTTACATTAAACATAACAGAGTCACGGAGTAATACCATCCCAGTCTTCCTGACCTGGGATGTTCAGAAGAACCCACTTCACAACTCAACATCTGCTTCGCTAACGTGTGTGTGTGTGTGTGTGTGTGTGTGTGTGTGTGTGTGTGTGTGTGTGTGTGTGTGTGTGTGTGTGTGTGTGTGTGTGTGTGTGTGTGTGTGTGCTACAATAATATAACCCTGTCCTTAGTTATCTGCCCTTAAGATCAGCATCAGTTGTGGACTTTGTGTGTCACCCTGGTGTTGATGCTGTCCATCCAGAGGAAGATGGAATCCATATACCCTCTTGACTGTTGGGCTTTCCTGCCAGAGTGTTTGTGTTAGGA
>NW_028164683.1:112500-160000 GCF_964263955.1 Coregonus lavaretus
CCAGTCCTGGCTCAGTCCCATCCCTGCATGTGAGAACAGTCCCGGCCCAGTCCTGGCTCAGTCCCATCCCTGCATGTGAGAACAGTCCCAGTCCTGGCTCAGTCCCATTCCTGCATGTGAGAACAGTCCCAGTCCTGGCTCAGTCCCATCCCTGCATGTGAGAACATTCCTGGCCCAGTCCTGGCTCAGTCCCATCCCTGCATGTGAGAACAGTCCCGGCCCAGTCCCGGCTCAGTCCCATTCCTGCATGTGAGAACAGTCCCAGTCCTGGCTCAGTCCCATCTCTGCATGTGAGAACAGTCCCAGTCCTGGCTCAGTCCCATCTCTGCATGTGAGAACAGTCCCAGTCCTGGATCAGTCCCATCCCTGCACGTGAGAACAGTCCCAGTCCCAGAACCTAGTCATTGTCCTAATGAAGCAGGCTGGGCCCTGTCCGTCACGAGACTGACTCATTATAACTATATAGTAATACGCCTTCTTTTCCCACAGTACATGATGCTGATATCCCACCATAAATGTTGATTTGTTCCAGTTCCATCCCTGATACGAATGTAGTCCCACTCCTATAGTCACTCCAGCTGACCAGTTGAGAGCTGGAGATCTGAACCAGGCTGGGGTCTGCCTGTCATGGGTTCTGACTTGAGTCTGACTCACTAGATCTGTTTATTAATGCACCTTCCCTTCCCTTCCCATGATGATCATGTCCCAGCACTGGATTTCACTGCATAAGGTTTTGATTAGATCCAGAGAGAAAAAGTAGAACAGTAGAATCTCTACTGACTCCACTCTCTCGGTATTGAGATGAAAAATCGAAAGATTTATTCAATTTCAGATATGGACATTCCATTTTTTTTTGTCTTTGCAACTGGTGTATCATCCTTGTACAGTCTAATTGTTAATTGGTCAAGTGGGTTGGTAAATTAAACTGACAATCTAGAGGGGATATTTAATTATTGTGGCATTGCTAGAATTAGAGGAGATGCACTGGCTAACTTCCATATCTCACTGTGTGTGTGTGTGTGTGTGTGTGTGTGTGTGTGTGTGTGTGCAGGGGCGTCATGCACCCCAGAAATCTGAGGGGGCACAGGGTATTTGAGGGGGGTGGCCGCCCCCCATCCGGAAGTTAGTGAAGTTTCAATTTTTCAAACACCTGAAACAGCTTTTTCCTGCAATCTAGAGCCATAATAAATAAATAAACGAAATATGCTTCTCTGCATCTCTGCTACAATCTAGGTAAAATATTGAAAGGAATGTAAGTCTTGTTCAGTACATTTAGTTATTGCTTGCTTTTCTAAAGTCTACCAACCTTGTCAGCAGGCATACCAGCTAAGATAGTTAGACGAGCTAGCTACTCTAACTTGATTGATAGCCTGAAATGGCTTCTTGGTAGCTAGCTGGATCGTCCACTACTGACATGTAGCACCCACCTGAAGGGTGATTCGGCGACTGTAAAAGCACCAGTAAGACCACTACACCACAGCAGTAGTCTAGAAAAGCCCCAGACGAAGCGAGCCTCACCTCACACCGCAGTCCACTTCCTCTAGGAACTGGGGCATTCAAATCATATTAGCAAGCTAGCTAGCTATTAAAGCCAAATACAAACTGGCTTGCCATAATTAGTCCTGCAATTCTGTGGGTCACCACCAGATATTTCAGTTAATCTACCAACAAGTTATCAAAAACTAAAAAAGTTGATTAAAAAAAATTAATACAAAAACACTTGTACAATATGTAGAATGTTTACAGAGCTCTCTGCCTAGGGTACCTCACGGTGCCATGACAACCACGGAACTCAGTTATGAGTTAAGATAACTTAGTTTTGAGGTTGTGAGATTGGGAACCTATCTGGGCTAGCTAAAGCCAAAGTGGCTAGTAGTATTACAGAGAAACAAACAAACAAAAATAATTACAATTCTAACAATTTTTTTAAACAAGACAAATCTGAGGGGGCATGACGCTTATGTGCGTGTGCGTGTACAGTGCATTAGGAAAGTATTCAGACCCGTTCACTTTTTTTTACATTTTGTTACGTTACAGCCTTATTCTAAAAATAGGTTTTTAGAAGTTTTTGCATATTTATTACAAATAAAAACGGAAATATTACATTTACATAAGTATTCAGACCCTTTACTCAGTACTTTGTTGAAGCACCTTTGGCAGCGATTACAGCCTCGAGTATTCTTGGGTATGACGCTACAAGCTTGGCACACCTGTATTTGGAGAGTTTCTCCCATTCTTCTCTGCAGATCCTCTCAAGCTCTGTCAGGTTGGATGGGGAGCATAGCTGCACAGCTATTTTCAGGTCTCTCCAGAGATGTTCGATCGGGTTAAAGTCCGGGCTCTGGCTGGGCTACTCAAGGACATTCAGAGACTTGTCTCGAAGCCACTCCTGCGTTGTCTTTGCTGTGTGCTTAGGGTTGTTGTCCTGTTGGAAGGTGAACCTTCGCCCCAGTCTGAGGTCCTGAGCACTCTGTAGCAGGTTTTCATCAAGGATCTCTCTGTACTTTGCTCCGTTCATCTTTCCCTCGATCCTGACTAGTCTCCCAGTCCCTGCCACTGAAAAACATCCCCACAGCATGATGTTGCCACCACCATGCTTCACCGTAGGGATGGTGCAAGGTTTCCTCCAGACGTGACGCTTGGCATTCAGGCCAAAGAGTTCAATCTTGGTTTCATCAGACCAGAAACTTGTTTTTCATGGTCTGAAAGTCCTTTAGGTGCCTTTTGGCAAACTCCAAGTGGGCTGTCATGTGCCTTTTACTGAGGAGTGGCTTCCATCTGGCCACTCTACCATAAAGGCCTGATTGGTGGAGTGCTGCAGAGATGGTTGTACTTCTGGAAGGTTCTCCCATCTCCCCAGAGGAACTCTGGAGCTCTCTCAGAGTGACCATCAGGTTTTTGGTCACCTCCCTGACCAAGGCCTTTCCCACCCGATTGCTCAATTTGGCCGGGCGTCCAGCTCTAGGAAGAGTCTTGGTGGTTCCAAACTTCTTCCATTTAAGAATGATTTAGGCCACTGTGTTCTTGGGGACCTTCAATGCTGCTGAAACTTTTTGGTACCCTTCCCTAGATCTGTGCCTCGACACAATCCTGTCTCGGAGCTCAACGGACAATTCCTTCGACATCATGACTTGGTTTTTGCTCTGACATGCACTGTCAACTGTGGGACCTTATATAGACAGCTGTGTGCCTTTCCAAATCATGTTCAATCAATTGAATTTACCACAGGTGGACTCCAATCAATTTGTAGAAACATTTCAAGGATGATCAATGGAAACAGGATGCACCTGAGCTCAATTTCGAGTCTCATATCAAAGGCTCTGAATACTTACGTAAATAAGGTATTTCTGTTTTTTATTTTTCATAAATTTCATAATTTGATCCATTTTAGAATAAGGCTGTAACGTAAACAAAATGTGGAAAAAGTGAAAGGGTCTGTATACATTCCGATTGCACTGTGTGTGTGTGTGTGTGTGTGTGTGTGTGTGGTACAAAGAGGTAGATGGCTGTGGAGAGTCAGTGCATCTGCCATAAAATGTCATGCCCTAGGCTGTAGCACCACTCTATAGTCTTCCGCACATGCTAAACAGATAAGAAACAACAAACATGGTCTCAGTCCCAAATGGCACCCTATTCCCTGTGGGCCCTGGTCAAACGTACTGCACTATATAGGGAAGTGGGTGCCATTTGGGACTCAGATATGAAGAATAGGAAGTGACTGAATCTATGAATGAATGCCGGTGTATGTATGTGTGTGTGTGTGTGTGCGTGTGTGCGAAGTTGGCGTGGGTGACTGAAAGTTAATGAAATTTCGACTGCATCCTCAACCACAACTTTCCAGACAACAAAGTAATTAGTGTCTAGTCTGCCATACTCTGTATTCTTCCTAATACTTCACTTTTGTAAAGACTATTATCTGACGGGTTGGTAACTAGGAAACGACTGAGACTATCATCTGACGGGTTGGGAACTAGGAAACGACAGAGACTATAATCTGACTGGTTGGGAACTAGGAAACGACAGATACTATTACCTGATGGGTTGTGGGAACTAGGAAACGATAGAGACTATAATCTGACTGGTTGGGAACTAGGAAACGACAGATACTATTACCTGATGGGTTGTGGGAACTAGGAAACGACAGAGACTATTATCTGACGGGTTGTGAACTAGGAAACGACAGAGACTATCATCTGACGGGTTGTGAACTAGGAAACGACTGAGACTATCATCTGACGGGTTGGGAACTAGGAAACGACAGAGACTATAATCTGACTGGTTGGGAACTAGGAAACGACAGAGACTATTATCTGACGGGTTGTGGGAACTAGGAAACGATAGAGACTATTATCTGACGGATTGGGAACTAGGAAACGACAGAGACTATTATCTTACGGGTTGTGGGAACTAGGAAACGACCGAGACTATCATCTGACGGGTTGGGAACTAGGAAATGACTGAGACTATTATCTGATGGGTTGTGGGAACTAGGAAATGACAGAGACTATTATCTGATGGGTTGGTAACTAGGAAACGACTGAGACTATTATCTGACAGGTGGGTATCTAGGAGAAGACAGAGACTATTATCTGATGGATTGGGAACTAGGAAATGACAGAGACTATTATCTGACACGTTGTGGTAAGTCGGAAACGACTGAGACTATTATCTGACGGGTTGGTATCTAGGAAAAGACAGAGACTATTATCTGATGGGTTGGGAACTAGGAAACGACAGAGACTATTATCTGACATGTTGTGGTAACTAGGAAACGACTGAGACTATTATCTGACGGGTTGGTATCTAGGAAAAGACAGAGACTATTATCTGATGGATTGGGAACTAGGAAACGAAAGAGACTATTATCTGACACGTTGTGGGAACTAGGAAACGATAGAGAGAATTATCTGACGGATTGGGAACTAGGAAATGACAGGGACTATCATCTGACGGATTGGGAACTAGGAAACGACTGATACTATCATCTGATGGGTTGGGAACTAGGAAACGACTGAGACTATCATCTGACGGGTTGGGAACTAGGAAACGACACAGACTATTATCTGACGGGCTGGGAACTAGGAAACGAAAGAGACTATTATTTGAGGGGTTGGGAACTAGGAAACGACAGAGACTATATTCTGACGGGTTGGGAACTAGGAAACGATTGAGACTATCATCTTACTGGATGGGAACTAGGAAACGACTGAGACTATCATCTGACGGGTTGTGGGAACTAGGACTGACTGAGACTATTATCTGTTGGGTTGTGGGAACTAGGAAACGAAAGAGACTATTATCTGACGGATTGGGAACTAGGAAACGACAGAGACTATCATCTGACGGAATGGGAACTAGGAAACGACTGAGACTATCATCTGACGGGTTGGGAACTAGGAAACGACTGAGACTATCATATGACGGGTTGGGAACTAGGAAACGACCGAGACTATCATCTGACGGGTTGGGAACTAGGAAATTACTGAGACTATTATCTGATGGGTTGTGGGAACTAGGAAACGACAGAGACTATTATCTGATGGGTTGGGAACTAGGAAACGACAGAGACTATTATCTGAGGGGTTGGGAACTAGGAAACGACAGAGACTATCATCTGATGGGATGGGAACTAGGAAACGATTGAGACTATCATCTTACTGGATGGGAACTAGGAAATGACTGAGAGTATTATCTGTTGGGTTGTGGGAACTAGGAAACGACAGAGATTATTATCTGATTGGTTGGGAACTAGGAAACGACAGAGACTATTATCTGACGGGTTGGGAACTAGGAAACGACTGAGACTATTATCTGATGGGTTGGGAACTAGGAAACAACTGAGACTATTATCTGAAGGGAACAAGGAAACAACAGAGACTATTATCTGACGGGTTTGGAACTAGGAAACGACAGTGACTATTATCTGACGGGTTGGGAATTAGGAAACGACAGAGACTATTATCTAATAGGTTGTGGGAACTAGGAAACGAATGAGACTATTATCTGATGGGTTGTGGGAACTAGGAAACGACAGAGACTATCATCTGACGGGTTGGGAACTAGGAAATGACTGAGACTATTATCTGATGGGTTGTGGGAACTAGGAAACGAAAGAGACTATTATCTGACGGATTGGGAACTAGGAAACGACAGAGACTATCATCTGACGGATTGGGAACTAGGAAACGACAGAGACTATTATCTTACGGGTTGTGGGAACTAGGAAACGACCGAGAATATTTCTGACGGGTTGGGAACTAGGAAATGACTGAGACTATTATCTGATGGGTTGTGGGAACTAGGAAACGAAAGAGACTATTATCTGACGGATTGGGAACTAGGATACGACAGAGACTATCATCTGACGGATTGGGAACTAGGAAACGACTGAGACTATCATCTGACGGGTTGGGAACTAGGAAACGACAGAGACTATTATCTTACGGGTTGTGGGAACTAGGAAACGACCGAAACTATCATCTGACGGGTTGGGAACTAGGAAATGACTGAGACTATTATCTGATGGGTTGTGGGAACTAGGAAACGAAAGAGACTATTATCTGACGGATTGGGAACTAGGATACGACAGAGACTATCATCTGACGGATTGTGAACTAGGAAACGACTGAGACTATCATCTGATGGGTTGGGAAATAGGAAACGACAGAGATTATTATCTGAGGGGTTGGGAACTAGGAAACGACAGAGACTATTATCTGACGGGTTGGGAATTAGGAAACGACAGAGACTATTATCTAATAGGTTGTGGGAACTAGGAAACGACAGAGACTATTATCTGATGGGTTGGGAACTAGAAAACGACAGAGACTATTATCTAATGGGTTGGTAACTAGGAAATTACTGAGACTATTATCTGACGGGTTGGTATCTAGGAAAAGACAGAGACTATTATCTGATGGATTGGGAACTAGGAATGAACAGAGACTATTATCTAATAGGTTGTGGGAACTAGGAAACGACCGAGACTATCATCTGACGGGTTGGGAACTAGGAAAGGACTGAGACTATTATCTGATGGGTTGTGGGAACTAGGAAACGATTGAGACTATCATCTTACTGGATGGGAACTAGGAAATGACTGAGACTATTATCTGTTGGGTTGTGGGAACTAGGAAACGACAGAGATTATTATCTGATGGGTTGGGAACTAGGAAACGACAGTGACTATTATCTGACGGGTTGGGAATTAGGAAATGACAGAGACTATTATCTAATAGGTTGTGGGAACTAGGAAATGACAGAGACTATTATCTGATGGGTTGATAACTAGGAACAACTGAGACTATTATCTGACGGGTTGGTATCTAGGAAAAGACAGAGACTATTATCTGATGGATTGGGAACTAGGAAACGACAGAGACTATTATCTTACGGGTTGTGGGAACTAGGAAACGACCGAGAATATTTCTGACGGGTTGGGAACTAGGAAATGACTGAGACTATTATCTGATGGGTTGTGGGAACTAGGAAACGAAAGAGACTATTATCTGACGGATTGGGAACTAGGATACGACAGAGACTATCATCTGACGGATTGGGAACTAGGAAACGACTGAGACTATCATCTGACGGGTTGGGAACTAGGAAACGACAGAGACTATTATCTTACGGGTTGTGGGAACTAGGAAACGACCGAAACTATCATCTGACGGGTTGGGAACTAGGAAATGACTGAGACTATTATCTGATGGGTTGTGGGAACTAGGAAACGAAAGAGACTATTATCTGACGGATTGGGAACTAGGATACGACAGAGACTATCATCTGACGGATTGTGAACTAGGAAACGACTGAGACTATCATCTGATGGGTTGGGAAATAGGAAACGACAGAGATTATTATCTGAGGGGTTGGGAACTAGGAAACGACAGAGACTATTATCTGACGGGTTGGGAATTAGGAAACGACAGAGACTATTATCTAATAGGTTGTGGGAACTAGGAAACGACAGAGACTATTATCTGATGGGTTGGGAACTAGAAAACGACAGAGACTATTATCTAATGGGTTGGTAACTAGGAAATTACTGAGACTATTATCTGACGGGTTGGTATCTAGGAAAAGACAGAGACTATTATCTGATGGATTGGGAACTAGGAATGAACAGAGACTATTATCTAATAGGTTGTGGGAACTAGGAAACGACCGAGACTATCATCTGACGGGTTGGGAACTAGGAAAGGACTGAGACTATTATCTGATGGGTTGTGGGAACTAGGAAACGATTGAGACTATCATCTTACTGGATGGGAACTAGGAAATGACTGAGACTATTATCTGTTGGGTTGTGGGAACTAGGAAACGACAGAGATTATTATCTGATGGGTTGGGAACTAGGAAACGACAGTGACTATTATCTGACGGGTTGGGAATTAGGAAATGACAGAGACTATTATCTAATAGGTTGTGGGAACTAGGAAATGACAGAGACTATTATCTGATGGGTTGATAACTAGGAACAACTGAGACTATTATCTGACGGGTTGGTATCTAGGAAAAGACAGAGACTATTATCTGAGGGGTTGGGAACTAGGAAACGACAGTGACTATTATCTGACGGGTTGGGAATTAGGAAACGACAGAGACTATTATCTAATAGGTTGTGGGAACTAGGAAACGACAGAGACTATTATCTGATGGGTTGATAACTTGGAAACGACTGAGACTATTATCTGACGGGTTGGTATCTAGGAAAAGACAGAGACTATTCTATGACGCGTTGTGGGAACTAGGAAACGATAGAGACTATTATCTGACGGGTTGGGAACTAGGAAATGACAGAGACTATTATCTGACGGGTTGGGAACTAGGAAATGACAGAGACTATCATCTGAAGGGTTGGGAACTAGGAAACAACTGAGACTATCATCTGATGGGTTGGGAACTAGGAAACGACAGAGACTATAATCTGACTGGTTGGGAACTAGGAAACGACAGAGACTATTATCTGACGGGTTGGTAACTAGGAAACGACTGAGACTATTATCTGACAGGTGGGTATCTAGGAGAAGACAGAGACTATTATCTGATGGATTGGGAACTAGGAAATGACAGAGACTATTATCTGACACGTTGTGGTAAGTCGGAAACGACTGAGACTATTATCTGACGGGTTGGTATCTAGGAAAAGACAGAGACTATTATCTGATGGGTTGGGAACTAGGAAACGACAGAGACTATTATCTGACATGTTGTGGTAACTAGGAAACGACTGAGACTATTATCTGACAGGTGGGTATCTAGGAGAAGACAGAGACTATTATCTGATGGATTGGGAACTAGGAAATGACAGAGACTATTATCTGACACGTTGTGGTAAGTCGGAAACGACTGAGACTATTATCTGACGGGTTGGTATCTAGGAAAAGACAGAGACTATTATCTGATGGGTTGGGAACTAGGAAACGACAGAGACTATTATCTGACATGTTGTGGTAACTAGGAAACGACTGAGACTATTATCTGACGGGTTGGTATCTAGGAAAAGACAGAGACTATTATCTGATGGATTGGGAACTAGGAAACGAAAGAGACTATTATCTGACACGTTGTGGGAACTAGGAAACGATAGAGAGTATTATCTGACGGATTGGGAACTAGGAAACGACAGAGACTATCATCTGACGGATTGGGAACTAGGAAACGACTGATACTATCATCTGATGGGTTGGGAACTAGGAAACGACTGAGACTATCATCTGACGGGTTGGGAACTAGGAAACGACACAGACTATTATCTGACGGGTTGGGAACTAGGAAACGAAAGAGACTATTATTTGAGGGGTTGGGAACTAGGAAACGACAGAGACTATATTCTGACGGGTTGGGAACTAGGAAACGATTGAGACTATCATCTTACTGGATGGGAACTAGGAAACGACTGAGACTATCATCTGACGGGTTGTGGGAACTAGGACTGACTGAGACTATTATCTGTTGGGTTGTGGGAACTAGGAAACGAAAGAGACTATTATCTGACTGATTGGGAACTAGGAAACGACAGAGACTATCATCTGACGGATTGGGAACTAGGAAACGACTGAGACTATCATCTGACGGGTTGGGAACTAGGAAACGACTGAGACTATCATATGACGGGTTGGGAACTAGGAAACGACCGAGACTATCATCTGACGGGTTGGGAACTAGGAAATTACTGAGACTATTATCTGATGGGTTGTGGGAACTAGGAAACGACAGAGACTATTATCTGACGGGTTGGGAACTAGGAAATGACTGAGACTATTATCTGATGGGTTGTGGGAACTAGGAAACGAAAGAGACTATTATCTGACGGATTGGGAACTAGGAAACGACAGAGACTATCATCTGACGGATTGGGAACTAGGAAACGACTGAGACTATCATCTGACGGGTTGGGAACTAGGAAACGACCGAGACTATCATCTGACGGGTTGGGAACTAGGAAACGACTGAGACTATCATATGACGGGTTGGGAACTAGGAAACGACCGAGACTATCATCTGACGGGTTGGGAACTAGGAAATTACTGAGACTATTATCTGATGGGTTGTGGGAACTAGGAAACGACAGAGAATATTATCTGATGGGTTGGGAACTAGGAAACGACAGAGACTATTATCTGAGGGGTTGGGAACTAGGAAACGACAGAGACTATCATCTAATGGGATGGGAACTAGGAAACGATTGAGACTATCATCTTACTGGATGGGAACTAGGAAATGACTGAGAGTATTATCTGTTGGGTTGTGGGAACTAGGAAACGACAGAGATTATTATCTGATTGGTTGGGAACTAGGAAACGACAGAGACTATTATCTGACGGGTTGGGAACTAGGAAACGACTGAGACTATTATCTGATTGGTTGGGAACTAGGAAACAACTGAGACTATTATCTGAAGGGAACAAGGAAACAACAGAGACTATTATCTGACGGGTTTGGAACTAGGAAACGACAGTGACTATTATCTGACGGGTTGGGAATTAGGAAACGACAGAGACTATTATCTAATAGGTTGTGGGAACTAGGAAACGAATGAGACTATTATCTGATGGGTTGTGGGAACTAGGAAACGACAGAGACTATCATCTGACGGGTTGGGAACTAGGAAATGACTGAGACTATTATCTGATGGGTTGTGGGAACTAGGAAACGAAAGAGACTATTATCTGACGGATTGGGAACTAGGAAACGACAGAGACTATCATCTGACGGATTGGGAACTAGGAAACGACAGAGACTATTATCTTACGGGTTGTGGGAACTAGGAAACGACCGAGACTATCATCTGACGGGTTGGGAACTAGGAAATGACTGAGACTATTATCTGATGGGTTGTGGGAACTAGGAAACGAAAGAGACTATTATCTGACGGATTGGGAACTAGGAAACGACAGAGACTATCATCTGACGGATTGGGAACTAGGAAACGACTGAGACTATCATCTGAAGGGTTGGGAACTAGGAAACGACCGAGACTATTATCTGACGGGTTGGGAACTAGGAAATGACTGAGACTATTATCTGATGGGTTGTGGGAACTAGGAAACGACAGAGACTATTATCTGATGGGTTGGGAACTAGGAAACGACAGAGACTGTTATCTGAGGGGTTGGGAACTAGGAAACGACAGAGACTATTATCTGACGGGTTGGGAATTAGGAAACGACAGAGACTATTATCTAATAGGTTGTGGGAACTAGGAAACGACAGAGACTATTATCTGATGGGTTGGGAACTAGGAAACGACAGAGACTATTATCTAATGGGTTGGTAACTAGGAAATGACTGAGACTATTATCTGACGGGTTGGTATCTAGGAAAAGACAGAGACTATTATCTGATGGATTGGGAACTAGGAAACGACAGAGACTATTATCTAATAGGTTGTGGGAACTAGGAAACGACCGAGACTATCATCTGACGGGTTGGGAACTAGGAAAGGACTGAGACTATTATCTGATGGGTTGTGGGAACTAGGAAACGATTGAGACTATCATCTTACTGGATGGGAACTAGGAAATGACTGAGACTATTATCTGTTGGGTTGTGGGAACTAGGAAACGACAGAGATTATTATCTAATGGGTTGGGAACTAGGAAACGACAGTGACTATTATCTGACGGTTGGGAATTAGGAAATGACAGAGACTATTATATAATAGGTTGTGGGAACTAGGAAATGACAGAGACTATTATCTGATGGGTTGATAACTAGGAAACAACTGAGACTATTATCTGACGGGTTGTTATCTAGGAAAAGACAAAGACTATTATCTGATGGATTGGGAACTAGGAAACGACAGAGACTATTCTCTGAAGGGAACAAGGAAACAACAGAGACTATTATCTGAGGGGT
This sequence comes from Coregonus lavaretus, assembly GCF_964263955.1. Lineage (NCBI taxonomy): Eukaryota > Metazoa > Chordata > Actinopteri > Salmoniformes > Salmonidae > Coregonus > Coregonus lavaretus. Next base: position 124,864 of record NW_028164683.1, read on the forward strand.
TGGGAACTAGGAAACGACAGTGACTATTATCTGACGGGTTGGGAATTAGGAAACGACAGAGACTATTATCTAATAGGTTGTGGGAACTAGGAAACGACAGAGACTATTATCTGATGGGTTGATAACTAGGAAACGACTGAGACTATTATCTGACGGGTTGGTATCTAGGAAAAGACAGAGACTATTCTCTGACGCGTTGTGGGAACTAGGAAACGATAGAGACTATTATCTGACAGGTTGGGAACTAGGAAATGACAGAGACTATTATCTGACGGGTTGGGAACTAGGAAACGACAGAGACTATCATCTGAAGGGTTGGGAACTAGGAAACAACTGAGACTATCATCTGACGGGTTGGGAACTAGGAAACGACAGAGACTATAATCTGACTGGTTGGGAACTAGGAAACGACAGAGACTATTATCTGACGGGTTGTGGGAACTAGGAAATGATAGAGACTATTATCTGACGGATTGGGAACTAGGAAACGACAGAGACCATTATCGTACAGGTTGTGGGAACTAGGAAACGACCGAGACTATTATCTGATGGGTTGGGAACTAGGAAACGACAGAGACTATTATCTGACGTGTTGGGAACTAGGAAACGACAGTGACTATTATCTGACGGGTTGGGAACTAGGAAATGACTGTGACTATTATCTAATCGGTTGTGGGAACTAGGACACGACAGAGACTATTATCTAATGGGTTGGTAACTAGGAAATGACTGAGACTATTATCTGACGGGTTGGTATCTAGGAAAAGACAGAGACTATTATCTGATGGATTGGGAACTAGGAAACGACAGAGACTATTATCTGACGCGTTGTGGGAACTAGGAAACGATAGAGACTATTATCTGACGGGTTGGGAACTAGGAAACGACAGAGACTGTTATCTGACGGGTTGGGAACTAGGAAACGACAGAGACTATCATCTGACGGGTTGGGAACTAGGAAACGACCGAGACTATCATCTGACGGGTTGGGAACTAGGAAATGACTGAGACTATTATCTGATGGGTTGTGGGAACTAGGAAATGACTGAGACTATTATCTGAAGGGTTGGGAACTAGGAAACGACAGAGACTATCATCTGACGGATTGGGAACTAGGAAACGACTGAGACTATCATCTGACGGGTTGGGAACTAGGAAACGACTGAGACTAAAATCTGACAGATTGGGAACTAGGAAACGACAGAGACTATCATATGACGGGTTGGGAACTAGGAAACGACCGAGACTATCATCTGACGGGTTGGGAACTAGGAAATGACTGAGACTATTATCTGATGGGTTGTGGGAACTAGGAAACGATTGAGACTATCATCTTACTGGATGGGAACTAGGAAATGACTGAGACTATTATCTGTTGGGTTGTGGGAACCAGGAAACGACAGAGATTATTATCTGATGGGTTGGGAACTAGGAAACGACTGAGACTATTATCTGATGGGTTGGGAACTAGGAAACAACTGAGACTATTATCTGAGGGGAACAAGGAAACAACAGAGACTATTATCTGACAGGTTTGGAACTAGGAAACGACAGTGACTATTATCTGACGGGTTGGGAATTAGCAAACGACTGAGACTATTATCTAATAGGTTGTGGGAACTAGGAAACGACAGAGACTATTATCTGATGGGTTGGTAACTAGGAAACGACTGAGACTATTATCTGACGGGTTGGTATCTAGGAAAAGGCAGAGACTATTATCTGATGGATTGGGAACTAGGAAACGACAGAGACTATTATCTGACGGGTTGGGAACTAGGAAACGACAGTGACTATCATCTGAAGGGTTGGGAACTAGGAAACAACTGAGACTATCATCTGATGGGTTGGGAACTAGGAAACGACAGAGACTATTATCTGACGGGTTGGTAACTAGGAAACGACTGAGGCTATTATCTGATGGGTCTGTAACTAGGAAACGACTGAGGCTATTATCTGATGGGTTGGGAACTAGGAAACGACAGAGACTATTATCTGACGGGTTGGGAACTAGGAAATGACTGTGACTATTATCTAATGGGTTGTGGGAACTAGGACACGACAGAGACTATTATCTAATGGGTTGGTAACTAGGAAATGACTGAGACTATTATCTGACGGGTTGGTATCTAGGAAAAGACAGAGACTATTATCTGACGCGTTGTGGGAACTAGGAAACGATAGAGACTATTATCTGACGGGTTGGGAACTAGGAAACGACAGAGACTATTATCTGAAGGGTTGGGAACGAGGAAACGACAGAGACTATCATCTGACGGGTTGGGAACTAGGAAACGACTGAGACTATCATCTGACGGGTTGGGAACTAGGAAATGACTGAGACTATTATCTGACGGGTTGGGAACTAGGAAACGACAGAGACTATCATCTGACGGATTGGGAACTAGGAAACGACTGAGGCTATTATCTGATGTGTTGGGAACTTGGAAACGACAGAGATTATTATCTGACGGGTTGGGAACTAGGAAATGACAGAGACTATTATCTGACGTGTTGGGAACTAGGAAACGACAGTGACTATTATCTGACGGGTTGGGAACTAGGAAATGACTGTGACTATTATCTAATGGGTTGTGGGAACTAGGAAACGACTGAGACTATTATCTAATGGGTTGGTAACTAGGAAATGACTGAGACTATTATCTGACGGGTTGGTATCTAGGAAAAGACAGAGACTATTATCTGATGGATTGGGAACTAGGAAACGACAGAGACTATTATCTGACGCGTTGTGGGAACTAGGAAACGATAGGGACTATTATCTGACGGGTTGGGAACTAGGAAACGACAGAGACTATTATCTGACTTGTTGGGAACTAGGAAACGACAGAGACTATCATCTGACGTGTTGGGAACTAGGAAACGACTGAGACTATCATCTGACGGGTTGGGAACTAGGAAACGACTGAGACTATCATCTGACAGGTTGGGAACTAGGAAACGACAGAGACTATTATCTGACGGGTCGTGGGAACTAGGAAACGACCGAGACTATCATATGACGGGTTGGGAACTAGGAAACAACCGAGACTATCATCTGACGGGTTGGGAACTAGGAAATGACTGAGACTATTATCTGATGGGTTGTGGGAACTAGGAAACGACTGAGACTATTATCTGAAGGGTTGGGAACTAGGAAACGACAGAGACTATCATCTGACGGTTTGGGAACTAGGAAACGACTGAGACTATCATCTGACAGATTGGGAACTAGGAAACGACAGAGACTATCATATGACGGGTTGGGAACTTGGAAACGACCGAGACTATCATCTGACGGGTTGGGAACTAGGAAATGACTAAGACTATTATCTGATGGGTTGTGGGAACTAGGAAACGATTGAGACTATCATCTTACTTGATGGGAACTAGGAAATGACTGAGACTATTATCTGTTGGGTTGTGGGAACAAGGAAACAACAGAGACTATTATCTGACGGGTTTGGAACTAGGAAACGACAGTGACTATTATCTGACGGGTTGGGAATTAGGAAACGACTGAGACTATTATCTAATAGGTTGTGGGAACTAGGAAATGACAGAGACTATTATCTGATGGGTTGATAACTAGGAAACAACTGAGACTATTATCTGACGGGTTGGTATCTAGGAAAAGACAGAGACTATTATCTGATGGATTGGGAACTAGGAAACGACAGAGACTATTCTCTGAAGGGAACAAGGAAACAACAGAGACTATTATCTGAGGGGTTGGGAACTAGGAAACGACAGTGACTATTATCTGACGGGTTGGGAATTAGGAAACGACTGAGACTATTATCTAATAGGTTGTGGGAACTCGGAAATGACAGAGACTATTATCTGATGGGTTGATAACTAGGAAACAACTGAGACTATTATCTGACGGGTTGGTATCTAGGAAAAGACAGAGACTATTATCTGATGGATTGGGAACTAGGAAACGACAGAGACTATTCTCTGAAGGGAACAAGGAAACAACAGAGACTATTATCTGAGGGGTTGGGAACTAGGAAACGACAGTGACTATTATCTGACGGGTTGGGAATTAGGAAACGACAGAGACTATTATCTAATAGGTTGTGGGAACTAGGAAACGACAGAGACTATTATCTGATGGGTTGATAACTAGGAAACGACTGAGACTATTATCTGACGGGTTGGTATCTAGGAAAAGACAGAGACTATTCTCTGACGCGTTGTGGGAACTAGGAAACGATAGAGACTATTATCTGACGGGTTGGGAACTAGGAAATGACAGAGACTATTATCTGACGGGTTGGGAACTAGGAAACGACAGAGACTATCATCTGAAGGGTTGGGAACTAGGAAACAACTGAGACTATCATCTGACGGGTTGGGAACTAGGAAACGACAGAGACTATAATCTGACTGGTTGGGAACTAGGAAACGACAGAGACTATTATCTGACGGGTTGTGGGAACTAGGAAATGATAGAGACTATTATCTGACGGATTGGGAACTAGGAAACGACAGAGACCATTATCTTACAGGTTGTGGGAACTAGGAAACGACCGAGACTATTATCTGATGGGTTGGGAACTAGGAAACGACAGAGACTATTATCTGACGTGTTGGGAACTAGGAAACGACAGTGACTATTATCTGACGGGTTGGGAACTAGGAAATGACTGTGACTATTATCTAATCGGTTGTGGGAACTAGGACACGACAGAGACTATTATCTAATGGGTTGGTAACTAGGAAATGACTGAGACTATTATCTGACGGGTTGGTATCTAGGAAAAGACAGAGACTATTATCTGATGGATTGGGAACTAGGAAACGACAGAGACTATTATCTGACGCGTTGTGGGAACTAGGAAACGATAGAGACTATTATCTGACGGGTTGGGAACTAGGAAACGACAGAGACTGTTATCTGACGTGTTGGGAACTAGGAAACGACAGAGACTATCATCTGACGGGTTGGGAACTAGGAAACGACAGAGACTATTATCTGACGGGTCGTGGGAACTAGGAAACAACCGAGACTATCATATGACGGGTTGGGAACTAGGAAACGACCGAGACTATCATCTGACGGGTTGGGAACTAGGAAATGACTGAGACTATTATCTGATGGGTTGTGGGAACTAGGAAACGAAAGAGACTATTATCTGACGGATTGGGAACTAGGAAACGACAGAGACTATCATCTGACGGATTGGGAACTAGGAAACGACTGAGACTATCATCTGACGGGTTGGGAACTAGGAAACGACTGAGACTATCATATGACGGGTTGGGAACTAGGAAACGACCGAGACTATCATCTGACGGGTTGGGAACTAGGAAATGACTGAGACTATTATCTGATGGGTTGTGGGAACTAGGAAACGACAGAGACTGTTATCTGATGGGTTGGGAACTAGGAAACGACAGAGACTATTATCTGAGGGGTTGGGAACTAGGAAACGACAGAGACTATTATCTGACGGGTTGTGAATTAGGAAACGACAGAGACTATTATCTGACGGGTTGGGAACTAGGAAACGACAGTGACTATCATCTGAAGGGTTGGGAACTAGGAAACAACTGAGACTATCATCTGATGGGTTGGGAACTAGGAAACGACAGAGACTATTATCTGACGGGTTGGTAACTAGGAAACGACTGAGGCTATTATCTGATGGGTCTGTAACTAGGAAACGACTGAGGCTATTATCTGATGGGTTGGGAACTAGGAAACGACAGAGACTATTATCTGACGGGTTGGGAACTAGGAAATGACTGTGACTATTATCTAATGGGTTGTGGGAACTAGGACACGACAGAGACTATTATCTAATGGGTTGGTAACTAGGAAATGACTGAGACTATTATCTGACGGGTTGGTATCTAGGAAAAGACAGAGACTATTATCTGACGCGTTGTGGGAACTAGGAAACGATAGAGACTATTATCTGACGGGTTGGGAACTAGGAAACGACAGAGACTATTATCTGAAGGGTTGGGAACGAGGAAACGACAGAGACTATCATCTGACGGGTTGGGAACTAGGAAACGACTGAGACTATCATCTGACGGGTTGGGAACTAGGAAATGACTGAGACTATTATCTGACGGGTTGGGAACTAGGAAACGACAGAGACTATCATCTGACGGATTGGGAACTAGGAAACGACTGAGGCTATTATCTGATGTGTTGGGAACTTGGAAACGACAGAGATTATTATCTGACGGGTTGGGAACTAGGAAATGACAGAGACTATTATCTGACGTGTTGGGAACTAGGAAACGACAGTGACTATTATCTGACGGGTTGGGAACTAGGAAATGACTGTGACTATTATCTAATGGGTTGTGGGAACTAGGAAACGACTGAGACTATTATCTAATGGGTTGGTAACTAGGAAATGACTGAGACTATTATCTGACGGGTTGGTATCTAGGAAAAGACAGAGACTATTATCTGATGGATTGGGAACTAGGAAACGACAGAGACTATTATCTGACGCGTTGTGGGAACTAGGAAACGATAGGGACTATTATCTGACGGGTTGGGAACTAGGAAACGACAGAGACTATTATCTGACTTGTTGGGAACTAGGAAACGACAGAGACTATCATCTGACGTGTTGGGAACTAGGAAACGACTGAGACTATCATCTGACGGGTTGGGAACTAGGAAACGACTGAGACTATCATCTGACAGGTTGGGAACTAGGAAACGACAGAGACTATTATCTGACGGGTCGTGGGAACTAGGAAACGACCGAGACTATCATATGACGGGTTGGGAACTAGGAAACAACCGAGACTATCATCTGACGGGTTGGGAACTAGGAAATGACTGAGACTATTATCTGATGGGTTGTGGGAACTAGGAAACGACTGAGACTATTATCTGAAGGGTTGGGAACTAGGAAACGACAGAGACTATCATCTGACGGGTTGGGAACTAGGAAACGACTGAGACTATCATCTGACAGATTGGGAACTAGGAAACGACAGAGACTATCATATGACGGGTTGGGAACTAGGAAACGACCGAGACTATCATCTGACGGGTTGGGAACTAGGAAATGACTAAGACTATTATCTGATGGGTTGTGGGAACTAGGAAACGATTGAGACTATCATCTTACTTGATGGGAACTAGGAAATGACTGAGACTATTATCTGTTGGGTTGTGGGAACCAGGAAACGACAGAGATTATTATCTGATGGGTTGGGAACTAGGAAAGGACAGAGACTATTATCTGACGGGTTGGGAACTAGGAAACGACTGAGACTATTATCTTATGGGTTGGGAACTAGGAAACAACTGAGACTATTATCTGAGGGGAACAAGGAAACAACAGAGACTATTATCTGACGGGTTTGGAACTAGGAAACGACAGTGACTATTATCTGACGGGTTGGGAATTAGGAAACGACTGAGACTATTATCTAATAGGTTGTGGGAACTAGGAAATGACAGAGACTATTATCTGATGGGTTGATAACTAGGAAACAACTGAGACTATTATCTGACGGGTTGGTATCTAGGAAAAGACAGAGACTATTATCTGATGGATTGGGAACTAGGAAACGACAGAGACTATTCTCTGAAGGGAACAAGGAAACAACAGAGACTATTATCTGAGGGGTTGGGAACTAGGAAACGACAGTGACTATTATCTGACGGGTTGGGAATTAGGAAACGACTGAGACTATTATCTAATAGGTTGTGGGAACTCGGAAATGACAGAGACTATTATCTGATGGGTTGATAACTAGGAAACAACTGAGACTATTATCTGACGGGTTGGTATCTAGGAAAAGACAGAGACTATTATCTGATGGATTGGGAACTAGGAAACGACAGAGACTATTCTCTGAAGGGAACAAGGAAACAACAGAGACTATTATCTGAGGGGTTGGGAACTAGGAAACGACAGTGACTATTATCTGACGGGTTGGGAATTAGGAAACGACAGAGACTATTATCTAATAGGTTGTGGGAACTAGGAAACGACAGAGACTATTATCTGATGGGTTGATAACTAGGAAACGACTGAGACTATTATCTGACGGGTTGGTATCTAGGAAAAGACATAGACTATTCTCTGACGCGTTGTGGGAACTAGGAAACGATAGAGACTATTATCTGACGGGTTGGGAACTAGGAAATGACAGAGACTATTATCTGACGGGTTGGGAACTAGGAAACGACAGAGACTATCATCTGAAGGGTTGGGAACTAGGAAACAACTGAGACTATCATCTGACGGGTTGGGAACTAGGAAACGACAGAGACTATAATCTGACTGGTTGGGAACTAGGAAACGACAGAGACTATTATCTGACGGGTTGTGGGAACTAGGAAATGATAGAGACTATTATCTGACGGATTGGGAACTAGGAAACGACAGAGACCATTATCTTACAGGTTGTGGGAACTAGGAAACGACCGAGACTATTATCTGATGGGTTGGGAACTAGGAAACGACAGAGACTATTATCTGACGTGTTGGGAACTAGGAAACGACAGTGACTATTATCTGACGGGTTGGGAACTAGGAAATGACTGTGACTATTATCTAATCGGTTGTGGGAACTAGGACACGACAGAGACTATTATCTAATGGGTTGGTAACTAGGAAATGACTGAGACTATTATCTGACGGGTTGGTATCTAGGAAAAGACAGAGACTATTATCTGATGGATTGGGAACTAGGAAACGACAGAGACTATTATCTGACGCGTTGTGGGAACTAGGAAACGATAGAGACTATTATCTGACGGGTTGGGAACTAGGAAACGACAGAGACTGTTATCTGACGTGTTGGGAACTAGGAAACGACAGAGACTATCATCTGACGGGTTGGGAACTAGGAAACGACAGAGACTATTATCTGACGGGTCGTGGGAACTAGGAAACAACCGAGACTATCATATGACGGGTTGGGAACTAGGAAACAACCGAGACTATCATCTGACGGGTTGGGAACTAGGAAATGACTGAGACTATTATCTGATGGGTTGTGGGAACTAGGAAACGAAAGAGACTATTATCTGACGGATTGGGAACTAGGAAACGACAGAGACTATCATCTGACGGATTGGGAACTAGGAAACGACTGAGACTATCATCTGACGGGTTGGGAACTAGGAAACGACTGAGACTATCATATGACGGGTTGGGAACTAGGAAACGACCGAGACTATCATCTGACGGGTTGGGAACTAGGAAATGACTGAGACTATTATCTGATGGGTTGTGGGAACTAGGAAACGACAGAGACTGTTATCTGATGGGTTGGGAACTAGGAAACGACAGAGACTATTATCTGAGGGGTTGGGAACTAGGAAACGACAGAGACTATTATCTGACGGGTTGTGAATTAGGAAACGACAGAGACTATTATCTAATAGGTTGTGGGAACTAGGAAACGACAGAGACTATTATCTGATGGGTTGGGAACTAGGAAACGACAGAGACTATTATCTGACGGGTTGGGAACTAGGAAACGACAGAGACTATTATCTAATAGGTTGTGGGAACTAGGAAACGACCGAGACTATCATCTGACGGGTTGGGAACTAGGAAAGGACTGAGACTATTATCTGATGGGTTGTGGGAACTAGGAAACGATTGAGACTATCATCTTACTGGATGGGAACTAGGAAATGACTGAGACTATTATCTGTTGGGTTGTGGGAACTAGGAAACGACAGAGATTATTATCTGATGGGTTGGGAACTAGGAAACGACAGTGACTATTATCTGACGGGTTGGGAATTAGGAAATGACAGAGACTATTATCTAATAGGTTGTGGGAACTAGGAAATGACAGAGACTATTATCTGATGGGTTGATAACTAGGAAACAACTGAGACTATTATCTGACGGGTTGGTATCTAGGAAAAGACAGAGACTATTATCTGATGGATTGGGAACTAGGAAACGACAGAGACTATTCTCTGAAGGGAACAAGGAAACAACAGAGACTATTATCTGAGGGGTTGGGAACTAGGAAACGACAGTGACTATTATCTGACGGGTTGGGAATTAGGAAACGACAGAGACTATTATCTAATAGGTTGTGGGAACTAGGAAACGACAGAGACTATTATCTGATGGGTTGATAACTAGGAAACGACTGAGACTATTATCTGACGGGTTGGTATCTAGGAAAAGACAGAGACTATTCTCTGACGCGTTGTGGGAACTAGGAAACGATAGAGACTATTATCTGACGGGTTGGGAACTAGGAAATGACAGAGACTATTATCTGACGGGTTGGGAACTAGGAAACGACAGAGACTATCATCTGAAGGGTTGGGAACTAGGAAACAACTGAGACTATCATCTGACGGGTTGGGAACTAGGAAACGACAGAGACTATAATCTGACTGGTTGGGAACTAGGAAACGACAGAGACTATTATCTGACGGGTTGTGGGAACTAGGAAACGATAGAGACTATTATCTGACGGATTGGGAACTAGGAAACGACAGAGACCATTATCTTACAGGTTGTGGGAACTAGGAAACGACCGAGACTATTATCTGATGGGTTGGGAACTAGGAAACGACAGAGACTATTATCTTACGTGTTGGGAACTAGGAAACGACAGTGACTATTATCTGACGGGTTGGGAACTAGGAAATGACTGTGACTATTATCTAATCGGTTGTGGGAACTAGGACACGACAGAGACTATTATCTAATGGGTTGGTAACTAGGAAATGACTGAGACTATTATCTGACGGGTTGGTATCTAGGAAAAGACAGAGACTATTATCTGATGGATTGGGAACTAGGAAACGACAGAGACTATTATCTGACGCGTTGTGGGAACTAGGAAACGATAGAGACTATTATCTGACGGGTTGGGAACTAGGAAATGACAGAGACTATCATCTGACGGGTTGGGAACTAGGAAACGACCGAGACTATCATCTGACGGGTTGGGAACTAGGAAATGACTGAGACTATTATCTGATGGGTTGTGGGAACTAGGAAATGACTGAGACTATTATCTGAAGGGTTGGGAACTAGGAAACGACAGAGACTATCATCTGACGGATTGGGAACTAGGAAACGACTGAGACTATCATCTGACGGGTTGGGAACTAGGAAACGACTGAGACTATCATCTGACAGATTGGGAACTAGGAAACGACAGAGACTATCATATGACGGGTTGGGAACTAGGAAACGACCGAGACTATCATCTGACGGGTTGGGAACTAGGAAATGACTGAGACTATTATCTGATGGGTTGTGGGAACTAGGAAACGATTGAGACTATCATCTTACTGGATGGGAACTAGGAAACGACTGACACTATTATCTGATGGGTTGGGAACTAGGAAACAACTGAGACTATTATCTGAGGGGAAAAAGGAAACAACAGAGACTATTATCTGACGGGTTGGTATCTAGGAAAAGGCAGAGACTATTATCTGATGGATTGGGAACTAGGAAACGACAGAGACAATTATCTGACGGGTTGGGAACTAGGAAACGACAGTGACTATCATCTGAAGGGTTGGGAACTAGGAAACAACTGAGACTATCATCTGATGGGTTGGGAACTAGGAAACAACTGAGACTATCATCTGACGGGTTGGGAACTAGGAAACGATAGAGACTATTATCTGACGGGTTGGTAACTAGGAAACGACTGAGGCTATTATCTGATGGGTCTGTAACTAGGAAACGACTGAGGCTATTATCTGATGGGTTGGGAACTAGGAAACGACAGAGACTATTATCTGACGGGTTGGGAACTAGGAAAGGACAGTGACTATTATCTGACGGGTTGGGAACTAGGAAATGACTGTGACTATTATCTAATGGGTTGTGGGAACTAGGACACGACAGAGACTATTATCTAATGGGTTGGTAACTAGGAAATGACTGAGACTATTATCTGACGGGTTGGTATCTAGGAAAAGACAGAGACTATTATCTGACGCGTTGTGGGAACTAGGAAACGATAGAGACTATTATCTGACGGGTTGGGAACTAGGAAACGACAGAGACTATTATCTGAAGGGTTGGGAACTAGGAAACGACAGAGACTATCATCTGACGGGTTGGGAACTAGGAAACGACTGAGACTATCATCTGACGGGTTGGGAACTAGGAAACGACTGAGGCTATTATCTGATGGGTTGGGAACTTGGAAACGACAGAGATTATTATCTGACGGGTTGGGAACTAGGAAATGACAGAGACTATTATCTGACGTGTTGGGAACTAGGAAACGACAGTGACTATTATCTGACGGGTTGGGAACTAGGAAATGACTGTGACTATTATCTAATGGGTTGTGGGAACTAGGAAACGACAGAGACTATTATCTAATGGGTTGGTAACTAGGAAATGACTGAGACTATTATCTGACGGGTTGGTATCTAGGAAAAGACAGAGACTATTATCTGATGGATTGGGAACTAGGAAACGACAGAGACTATTATCTGACGCGTTGTGGGAACTAGGAAACGATAGGGACTATTATCTGACGGGTTGGGAACTAGGAAACGACAGAGACTATTATCTGACTTGTTGGGAACTAGGAAATGACAGAGACTATCATCTGACGTGTTGGGAACTAGGAAACGACTGAGACTATCATCTGACGGGTTGGGAACTAGGAAACGACTGAGACTATCATCTGACACGTTGGGAACTAGGAAACGACAGAGACTATTGTCTGACGGGTCGTGGGAACTAGGAAACGACCGAGACTATCATATGACGGGTTGGGAACTAGGAAACAACCGAGACTATCATCTGACGGGTTGGGAACTAGGAAATGACTGAGACTATTATCTGATGGGTTGTGGGAACTAGGAAACGACTGAGACTATTATCTGAAGGGTTGGGAACTAGGAAACGACAGAGACTATTATCTGACGGGTTGGTAACTAGGAAACGACTGAGGCTATTATCTGATGGGTCTGTAACTAGGAAACGACTGAGGCTATTATCTGATGGGTTGGGAACTAGGAAACGACAGAGACTATTATCTGACGGGTTGGGAACTAGGAAAGGACAGTGACTATTATCTGACGGGTTGGGAACTAGGAAATGACTGTGACTATTATCTAATGGGTTGTGGGAACTAGGACACGACAGAGACTATTATCTAATGGGTTGGTAACTAGGAAATGACTGAGACTATTATCTGACGGGTTGGTATCTAGGAAAAGACAGAGACTATTATCTGACGCGTTGTGGGAACTAGGAAACGATAGAGACTATTATCTGACGGGTTGGGAACTAGGAAACGACAGAGACTATTATCTGAAGGGTTGGGAACTAGGAAACGACAGAGACTATCATCTGACGGGTTGGGAACTAGGAAACGACTGAGACTATCATCTGACGGGTTGGGAACTAGGAAATGACAGAGACTATTATCTGACGGGTTGGGAACTAGGAAACGACAGAGACTATCATCTGACGGATTGGGAACTAGGAAACGACTGAGGCAATTATCTGATGGGTTGGGAACTTGGAAACGACAGAGATTATTATCTGACGGGTTGGGAACTAGGAAATGACAGAGACTATTATCTGACGTGTTGGGAACTAGGAAACGACAGTGACTATTATCTGACGGGTTGGGAACTAGGAAATGACTGTGACTATTATCTAATGGGTTGTGGGAACTAGGAAACGACAGAGACTATTATCTAATGGGTTGGTAACTAGGAAATGACTGAGACTATTATCTGACGGGTTGGTATCTAGGAAAAGACAGAGACTATTATCTGATGGATTGGGAACTAGGAAACGACAGAGACTATTATCTGACGCGTTGTGGGAACTAGGAAACGATAGGGACTATTATCTGACGGGTTGGGAACTAGGAAACGACAGAGACTATTATCTGACTTGTTGGGAACTAGGAAACGACAGAGACTATCATCTGACGTGTTGGGAACTAGGAAACGACTGAGACTATCATCTGACGGGTTGGGAACTAGGAAACGACTGAGACTATCATCTGACACGTTGGGAACTAGGAAACGACAGAGACTATTGTCTGACGGGTCGTGGGAACTAGGAAACGACCGAGACTATCATATGACGGGTTGGGAACTAGGAAACAACCGAGACTATCATCTGACGGGTTGGGAACTAGGAAATGACTGAGACTATTATCTGATGGGTTGTGGGAACTAGGAAACGACTGAGACTATTATCTGAAGGGTTGGGAACTAGGAAACGACAGAGACTATCATCTGACGGGTTGGGAACTAGGAAACGACTGAGACTATCATCTGACAGATTGGGAACTAGGAAACGACAGAGACTATCATATGACGGGTTGGGAACTAGGAAACGACCGAGACTATCATCTGACGGGTTGGGAACTAGGAAATGACTAAGACTATTATCTGATGGGTTGTGGGAACTAGGAAACGATTGAGACTATCATCTTACTGGATGGGAACTAGGAAATGACTGAGACTATTATCTGTTGGGTTGTGGGAACCAGGAAACGACAGAGATTATTATCTGATGGGTTGGGAACTAGGAAAGGACAGAGACTATTATCTGACGGGTTGGGAACTAGGAAACGACTGAGACTATTATCTTATGGGTTGGGAACTAGGAAACAACTGAGACTATTATCTGAGGGGAACAAGGAAACAACAGAGACTATTATCTGACGGGTTTGGAACTAGGAAACGACAGTGACTATTATCTGACGGGTTGGGAATTAGGAAACGACTGAGACTATTATCTAATAGGTTGTGGGAACTAGGTAAACGACAGAGACTATTATCTGATGGGTTGGTAACTAGGAAACGACTGAGACTATTATCTGACGGGTTGGTATCTAGGAAAAGACAGAGACTATTATCTGTTGGATTGGGAACTATGTAACGACAGAGACTATTCTCTGACGCGTTGTGGGAACTAGGAAACGATAGAGACTATTATCTGACGGGTTGGGAACTAGGAAACGACAGAGACTATTATCTGATGGGTTGGGAACAAGGAAACGACAGAGACTATTATCTTACGGGTTGTGGGAACTAGGAAACGACCGAGACTATCATTTGACGGGTTGGGAACTAGGAAATGATAGAGACTATTATCTGATGGGTTGTGGGAACTAGGAAACGACAGAGACTATTATCTGACGGGTTGGGAACTAGGAAACGACTGAGACTATTATCTGACGGTTGGTAACTAGGAAACGACTGAGGCTATTTTCTGATGGGTCTGTAACTAGGAAACGACTGAGGCTATTAGCTGATGGGTTGGGAACTTGGAAACGACAGAGATTATTATCTGACGGGTTGGGAACTAGGAAACGACAGAGACTATTATATGACGGGTTGGGAACTAGGAAACGATAGAGACTATTATCTGATGGGTTGGGAACTAGGAAACAACTGAGACTATTATCTGAAGGGTTGGGAACTAGGAAACGACAGAGACTATTATCTGATGGGTTGGGAACTAGAAACGACAGTGACTATTATCTGACGGGTTGGGAACTAGGACATGACTGTAACTATTATCTGATGGGTTGTGGGAACTAGGAAACGACAGAGACTATTATCTAATGGGTTGGTAACTAGGAAATGACTGAGACTATTATCTGACGGGTTGGTATCTAGGAAAAGACAGAGACTATTATCTGATGGATTGGGAACTAGGAAACGACAGAGACTATTATCTGACGCGTTGTGGGAACTAGGAAACGATAGAGACTATTATCTGACGGGTTGGGAACTAGGAAACGACAGAGACTATTATCTGACGGGTTGGGAACTAGGAAACGACAGAGACTATCATCTGACGGGTTGGGAACTAGGAAACGACTGAGACTATCATCTGACGGGTTGGGAACTAGGAAACGACTGAGACTATCATCTGACGGGTTGGGAACTAGGAAACAACAGACTATTATCTGATGGATTGGGAACTAGGAAACGACAGAGACTATTATCTGACACGTTGTGGGAACTAGGAAATGATAGAGACTATTATCTGACGGATTGGGAACTAGGAAACGACAGAGACTATTATCTGACGCGTTGTGGGAACTAGGAAACGATAGAGACTATTATCTGACGGGTTGGGAACTAGGAAACGACAGAGACTATTATCTGACGGGTTGGGAACTAGGAAACGACAGAGACTATCATCTGACGGGTTGGGAACTAGGAAACGACTGAGACTATCATCTGACGGGTTGGGAACTAGGAAACGACTGAGACTATCATCTGACGGGTTGGGAACTAGGAAACAACTGAGACTATTCTCTGACGCGTTGTGGGAACTAGGAAACGATAGAGACTATTATCTGACACGTTGTGGGAACTAGGAAATGATAGAGACTATTATCTGACGGATTGGGAACTAGGAAACGACAGAGACTTTCATCTGACGGGTTGGGAACTAGGAAACGACTGAGATTATTATCTAACAGGTTGGGAACTAGGAAACGACCGAGACTATCATATGACGGTTTTGGAACTAGGAAACAACTGAGACTATTATCTGATGGGTTGTGGGAACTAGGAAACGACAGAAACTATTATCTGAAGGGTTGGGAACTAGGAAATGACAGAGACTATTATCTGACGGGTTGGGAACTAGGAAACGACAGTGACTATTATCTGACGGGTTGGGAACTAGGAAATGACTGTGACTATTATCTAATGGGTTGTGGGAACTAGGAAACGACAGAGACTATTATCTAATGGGTTGGTAACTAGGAAATTACTGAGACTATTATCTGACGGGTTGGTATCTAGGAAAAGACAGAGACTATCATCTGATGGATTGGGAACTAGGAAACGACAGAGACTATCATCTGACGGGTTGGGAACTAGGAAACAACTGAGACTATTCTCTGACGCGTTGTGGGAACTAGGAAACGATAGAGACTATTATCTGACACGTTGTGGGAACTAGGAAATGATAGAGACTATTATCTGACGGATTGGGAACTAGGAAACGACAGAGACTTTCATCTGACGGGTTGGGAACTAGGAAACGACTGAGATTATCATCTAACAGGTTGGGAACTAGTAAACGACCGAGACTATCATCTGACGGGTTGGGAACTAGGAAACAACAGACTATTATCTGATGGATTGGGAACTAGGAAACGACAGAGACTATCATCTGACGGGTTGGGAACTAGGAAACAACTGAGACTATTCTCTGACGCGTTGTGGGAACTAGGAAACGATAGAGACTATTATCTGACACGTTGTGGGAACTAGGAAATGATAGAGACTATTATCTGACGGATTGGGAACTAGGAAACGACAGAGACTTTCATCTGACGGGTTGGGAACTAGGAAACGACTGAGATTATCATATAACAGGTTGGGAACTAGGAAACGACCGAGACTATCATATGACGGTTTTGGAACTAAGAAACAACTGAGACTATTATCTGATGGGTTGTGGGAACTAGGAAACGACAGAAACTATTATCTGAAGGGTTGGGAACTAGGAAATGACAGAGACTATTATCTGACGGGTTGGGAACTAGGAAACGACAGTGACTATTATCTGACGGGTTGGGAACTAGGAAATGACTGTGACTATTATCTAATGGGTTGTGGGAACTAGGAAACGACAGAGACTATTATCTAATGGGTTGGTAACTAGGAAATTACTGAGACTATTATCTGACGGGTTGGTATCTAGGAAAAGACAGAGACTATCATCTGATGGATTGGGAACTAGGAAACGACAGAGACTATTATCTGACGCGTTGTGGGAACTAGGAAACGATAGAGACTATTATCTGACGGGTTGGGAACTAGGAAACGACAGAGACTATTATCTGACGGGTTGGGAACTAGGAAACGACTGAGACTATCATCTGACGGGTTGGGAACTAGGAAACGACTGAGACTATCATCTGACGGGTTGGGAACTAGGAAACGACTGAGACTATCATCTGACGGGTTGGGAACTAGGAAACGACAGAGACTATTATCTTACTGAGGTTATTATCTGATGGTTGGGAAGTAGGAAGCGACAGAGAGAGAGAGAATATTTGTTTGGATATTACCAGTCATTAAGCGAAGAGTAGTTACACTGGGAGGTTAGTGTGTTTGTGTGTTTGTGTGTGTGCGTGTCTGTGGCTGTGGTGATAATAGTCATGAAGGGGACACCATGATGGAAACCACACACCATGCTCGCACGCATGCACATGCTAAACCCACACACACACACCTCGCTCACGTGCCCGCATGTGTACACCCACACACACACTCACATACATCACGCTCGCACGCATCCACGTGCACACACACACAAACACACCACGCTCGCATGGACACACACACACACACACACACACCACGCTTGCGTACACACACACACTCTCCTGCTGTCTCTCTCTTATCGCTATACCCCCAGCCCCCCTCACAATGACTGTCCCCTTTTATGGCATTACTGTATATATAATTTCAACACAAGGAAACACTTAACTCAGCCTATTGACCTGTCATATGATAAAGAGCTGGGAGTAATGATCAATCAAATCAAGCCATGTGTGTGGTTATCAAATCATACTTTGATAAATGTCTGTATGCTTATGATGTTGTTAATAATTTACTGCCTTCTTCATTCATGTGGTCGTTTGGACACATGTTTAGCTACAAGGTCATCAGGAACATATGTATAATATTTATTATAATAATTTATAACACATTTATAATAAGATTTTAGTTATTTGGGATTTGGTAAGGCAGTGTTATGTTATATTTATGAGTTGTTTGTAAACATCTTTATGTGTGTCATCAGGGAAGCATTTGACACTTTCAGAAAACAACCATCAGGGCCAAGATGTGAGCTATTTTAGCTGTGGTAAGGTAATGTTATGTTATGAGTGATGCAGCAACAACTGGACATAGTGTGTGTGTGTGTGTGTGTGTGTGTGTGTGTGTGTGTGTGTGTGTGTGTGTGTGCTCTGTGTCCCTGTTACTGACCATAGAGCATTTACAGCCTTCTCTAAGTGTGAGAGCCAAATGGCACCCTATGCCCTGTTTAGTGCATTACATTTGACCAGGGCCCATAGGAACTAGGGTGCCATTTGGGACACAACCTATAACACCTGCTACAGCTACATCAGCCATGGTAAACCTCTTCCCCTGCTGTTACTGTCTGGATCTTCTGACCAGACCTCTCCACATAGCTCCCTTTACATTATCATCAGCATCTACCAGACCTCTCCACATAGCTCCCTTTAAATTATCATCAGCATCTACCAGACCTCTCCACATAGCTCCCTGTACATTATCATCAGCATCTACCAGACCTCTCCACATAGCTCCCTTTACATTATCATCAGCATCTACCAGACCTCTGCACATAGCTCCCTGTACATTATCATCAGCGTCTACCAGACCTCTCCACATAGCTCCCTTTACATTATCATCAGCATCTACCAGACCTCTGCACATAGCTCCCTGTACATTATCATCAGCGTCTACCAGACCTCTCCACATAGCTCCCTTTACATTATCATCAGCATCTCCCAGACCTCTCCACATAGCTCCCTTTACATTATCATCAGCATCTACCAGACCTCTCCACATAGCTCCCTTTACATTATCATCAGCATCTACCAGGCCTCTCCACATAGCTCCCTTTACTTATCATCAGCATCTACCAGACCTCTCCACATAGCTCCCTTTACATTATCATCAGCATCTACCAGACCTCTCCACATAGCTCCCTTTATATTATCATCAGCATCTACCAGACCTCTCCACATAGCTCCCTATACATTATCATCAGCATCTACCAGACCTCTCCACATAGCTCCCTTTACATTATCATCAGCATCTCCCAGACCTCTCCACATAGCTCCCTGTACATTACCATCAACATCTACCAGACCTCTCCACATAGCTCCCTGTACATTATCATCAGCATCTACCAGACCTCTCCACATAGCTCCCTGTACATTTTTATCAGCATCTACCAGACCTCTCCACATAGCTCCCTGTACATTATCATCAGCATCTACCAGACCTCTCCACATAGCTCCCTGTACATTATCATCAGCATCTACCAGACCTCTCCACATAGCTCCCTGTACATTATCATCAGCATCTACCAGACCTATCCACATAGCTCCCTTTACATTATCATCAGCATCTACCAGACCTCTCCACATAGCTCCCTTTACATTATCATCAGCATCTACCAGACCTCTCCACATAGCTCCCTTTACATTATCATCAGCATCTCCCAGACCTCTCCACATAGCTCCCTTTACATTATCATCAGCATCTACCAGACCTATCCACATAGCTCCCTTTACATTATCATCAGCATCTACCAGACCTCTCCACATAGCTCCCTTTACATTATCATCAGCATCTACCAGACCTCTCCACATAGCTCCCTTTACATTATCATCAGCATCTACCAGGCCTCTCCACATAGCTCCCTTTACATTATCATCAGCAACTCCCAGACCTCTGCACATAGCTCCCTGTACATTATCATCAGCGTCTACCAGACCTCTCCACATAGCTCCCTTTACATTATCATCAGCATCTACCAGACCTCTCCACATAGCTCCCTTTACATTATCATCAGCATCTACCAGACCTCTCCACATAGCTCCCTTTACTTATCATCAGCATCTACCAGACCTCTCCACATAGCTCCCTTTACATTATCATCAGCATCTACCAGACCTCTCCACATAGCTCCCTTTATATTATCATCAGCATCTACCAGACCTCTCCACATAGCTCCCTTTACATTATCATCAGCATCTACCAGACCTCTCCACATAGCTCCCTTTACATTATCATCAGCATCTCCCAGACCTCTCCACATAGCTCCCTGTACATTACCATCAACATCTACCAGACCTCTCCACATAGCTCCCTGTACATTATCATCAGCATCTACCAGACCTCTCCACATAGCTCCCTGTACATTATCATCAGCATCTACCAGACCTCTCCACATAGCTCCCTGTACATTATCATCAGCATCTACCAGACCTCTCCACATAGCTCCCTGTACATTATCATCAGCATCTACCAGACCTCTCCACATAGCTCCCTGTACATTATCATCAGCATCTACCAGACCTATCCACATAGCTCCCTTTACATTATCATCAGCATCTACCAGACCTCTCCACATAGCTCCCTTTACATTATCATCAGCATCTACCAGACCTCTCCACATAGCTCCCTTTACATTATCATCAGCATCTACCAGACCTCTCCACATAGCTCCCTTTACATTATCATCAACATCTCCCAGACCTCTCCACATAGCTCCCTGTACATTATCATCAACATCTACCAGACCTCTCCACATAGCTCCCTTTACATTATCATTGACATCTACCAGACCTCTCCACATAGCATGGAGTGGAATTAGAAACTAAAGTCACTGAATGGCACTCACTCACCACTGTAAAATCACCACCAGGAATTCAGTCACAGAGCACCTTTCACACAAAAATGATGAACTCTCATCCCCACACGTTCACCCCTATTCCACCCCTGGTGCCTGGTCATTCTCACACGTTCACCCCTATTCCACCCTTGTGCCTGGTCATTCTCACACGTTCACCCCTATTCCACCCTGGTGCCTGGTCATTCTCACACGTTCACCCCTATTCCACCCTGGTGCCTGGTCATTCTCACACGTTCACCCCTATTCCACCCTGGTGCCTGGTCATTCCCCCACGTTCACCCCTATTCCACTTCTTGTGCCTAATCATTCCCATATGTTCACCCCTATTCCACCCTGGTGCCTGGTCATTTCCCCACGTTCACCCCTATTCCACTTCTTGTGCCTAGTCATTCCCATATGTTCACCCCTATTCCACTTCTTGTGCCTAGTCATTCCCATATGTTCACCCCTATTCCACCCTCGTGCCTGGTCCTTCCTGCATGTTCAACCCTATTGTCTCCTCTCTGTTGATCCCAACATGTAAACATGTTCTCTGTTGTGTGTCCGTGTAAATAGACAGTTTTTTGTATTTTTTAGCCTCGAGCCAGGCCCATATCCCGGCTATCTACCTCTTGTCTACCCGACGGGAGTAGCCAGCTAACTAGCTACTTGCTATTAGCCACCGTTAGCGGTTTTTCACCATTGTCCGTGGCCTGCACTACCTACCAGCCAGCTCTAGCCTGGACTATTATCGGCCAGTCTGCACTGTCTGCACAGCGCGTAATCGACCCAGAAGATATCGGATTTTCTGCCGGAATCACTAAATCACTGGACCTTTAACACCGGATCATCGCAACTAGCTAGCCGCAACCAAATGGATGTTGTTGTTGGCTAATCAGCATTGAGCTAGCCTCGAGTCAGGCACATCTCCCGGCTATCTACCTATCTGTCAAAAGACGGTACCTCCTAGAGTCGACACGGAGCCCCGCCGATCCTTCACGACTGGTCTGCCGACGTAATCGTCTGTGGTTTGAACAGGCTTCCCGTTGCGACGACCACGAAGATCCATCTGCTAGCCCCGGCCCGCTAGCATACGCAAACAACAGCCGTGCTTCCTGATCGCTGTGCTGTAGCACCAATTCGAACTGCTCTCGGACTCACATATTGCTGTTCACTGGACCTTATGATCACTCAGCTGCACAGCTGATGCCTGCTGGACTGTTCCTTTACACGGTACCCTGTCCTGTTTAGCCTCAGCCCAAACTTTCATCGCCATTACCAGTTGTTGTCTTAGCTCTCTCTAATAACACCTGTGATTGCTTTATGCCTCTCTCCCATGTCAATATGCCTTGCCTATTGCTGTTCCAGTTAGTTAGTATTATACAATTTCACTGTATAACCCCAAGTCCCTCTCAAACTGCCTCAAATAGCTCCTTTGTTCCACCCCCCAGACACGCTGAGACCGGCTCAATCGGTGCCTCCAGTGATGCTATCTCTTTCATTGTTACCCAACGCTTAGTTTTACCTCCACTGTACTCATATCCTTCCATATCCTTGTCTGTACAAAATGCCCTGAATCTATTCTACAACGCCCGGAAATCTGCCCCCTTTATTCTCTGTACCCAACGCACTAGAAGACCAGTTCTTAAAGCCTTTAGCCGTATCCTTATTCTAGTCCTCCTCTGTTCCTCTGGTGATGTAGAGGCTAACCCAGGCCCTGCAGCCCCCAGTATCACTCCTACTCCCCGGGAGCTATCATTTGTTGACTTCTGTAACCGTAAAAGCCTTGGTTTTCTGCACGTTAACATCAGAAGCCTCCTTCCTAAATTTGAGTTATTCACTGCGTTAGCACACTCCGCCAACCCTGATGTTCTAGCAGTGTCTGAATCCTGGCTTAGGAAGGCCACCAAAAATTCTGAAATGTCCATCCCCAACTACAACATTTTCCGTCTAGATAGAACTGCCGAAGGGGGTGGAGTTGCAATCAACTGTAGAGATAGCCTGCAGAGCTCTATCATACTATCCAGGTCTGTGCCCAAACAGTTTGAGCTCCTACTTCTAAAAATCCACCTTTCCAGAAATAATTATCTAACTATTGCGGCTTGCTACAGACCCCCCTCAGCCCCCAGCTGTGCCCTGGACACCATATGTGAATTGATTGCCCCCCATCTATCCTCAGAGTTCGTACTGCTTGGTGACCTAAACTGGGATATGCTTAACACCCCGGCCATCCTACAATCCAAACTAGATGCCCTCAATCTCACACAAATTATCAAGGAACCTACCAGGTACAACCCTAATTCCGTAAACATGGGCACCCTCATAGATATCATCCTGACTAATTTACCCTCTAAATACACCTCCGCTGTCTTCAACCAGGATCTCAGCGATCACTGCCTTATTACCTGCGTCCGTAACGGGTCCACGGTCAAACGACCACCCCTCATCACTGTCAAACGCTCCCTAAAACACTTTAGCGAGCAGGCCTTCCTAATTGACCTGGCCCAGGTATCCTGGATGGATATCGATCTCATTCCATCAGTAGAGGATGCCTGGTTGCTCTTTAAAAGTGCTCTCCTCTCAATCTTAAATAAGCATGCTCCATTCAACAAATTCAGAACTAAGAACAGATATAGCCCCTGGTTCTCCTCAGACTTGACTGCCCTTGACCAGCACAAAAACATCCTGTGGCGTACTGCATTAGCATCGAATAGCCCCCGCGATGTGCAACTTTTCAGGGAAGTTAGGAACCAATATACACAAGCAGTTAGGAAAGCAAAGGCTAGCTTTTTCAAACAGAAATATGCATTCTGTACCACTAACTCCAAAAAGTTTTGGGACACTGTAAAGTCCATGGAGAATAAGAGCACCTCCTCCCAGCTGCCCACTGCACTGAGGCTAGGAAACACTATCACCACCGATAAATCTACAATAATCGAGAATTTCAACAAGCATTTTGCTACGCCACTACCCCGGCCACCAGCTCTGCACCCTCCGCTGCAACTTGCCCATGCCCCCCCCCGCTTCTCCTTCACACAAATTCAGACAGCTGATGTTCTGAAAGAGCTGCAAAATCTGGACCCCTACAAATCATCTGGGCTAGACAATCTGGACCCTTTCTTTCTAAAAATAGCCACCGAAATTGTCGCAACCCCTATTACTAGCCTGTTCAACCTCTCTTTCGTAACGTCTGAGATCCCCAGAGATTGGAAAGCTGCCGTGGTCATCCCCCTCTTCAAAGGGGGTGACACTCTAGATCCAAACTGTTACAGACCTATATCCATCTTGCCCTGCCTTTCGAACGTTTTTGAAAGCCAAGTTAACAAACAGATCACCGACCATTTCGAATCCCACCGTACCTTCTCCGCTATGCAATCCGGTTTCCGAGCTGGTCATGGGTGCACCTCAGCCACGCTCAAGGTCCTAAACAATATTATAACCGCGATCGATAATAGACAGTACTGTGCAGCCTTCTTCATCGACCTGGCCAAGGCTTTTTCGACTCTGTCAACCACCACATTCTTATTGGCAGACTAAATAGCCTTGGTTTCTCAAATGACTGCCTCGCCTGGTTCACCAACTACTTCTCAGATAGAGTTCAATGTGTCAAATCGGAGGGCCTGTTGTCTGGACCTATGGCAGTCTCTGTGGGGATGCCACAGGGTTCAATTCTTGGGCCGACTCTTTTCTCTGTGTATATCAATGATGTCGCTCTTGCTGCTGGTAACTCTCAGATCCACTTCCTCTCTGTTAACCCCAACATGTCTCCTCTCTGTTGACCCCAGCATGCCTCTCCTCATTCAGGAGTGTTTACAAACACAGCCCACAGGATTCTGCCAATCCTCTTAGAGGTTGTGTTGCAGTAGAATCCTTCTGACGGGCCATCCAGTCCTCTTGGAGGTTGTGTTGTAATAGAATCCTTCTGATGGGCCATCCAGTCCTCTTGGAGGTTGTGTTGTAGTAAAATCATTCTGATGGGCCATCCAGTCCTCTTGGAGGTTGTGTTGTCGTAGAATCCTTCTGATGGGCCAGACAGGAAGTCAGAGAGAGCTGGAGCAGAGAGAGAGAGACACTCACAGTGTTCTGGGCCAGACAGGAAGTCAGAGAGAGCTGGAGCAGAGAGAGAGACACTCTCACAGTGTTCTGGGCCAGACAGGAAGTCAGAGAGAGCTGGAGCAGAGAGAGAGACACTCTCACAGTGTTCTGGGCACCAGCCACCGGTAGGGCCTTCACTAGGGATTTAGCTCTATTATTTAGCTCAACGAATCAAAGATTATGGAGTGATGCTAGCTGTCTGCTCTGTTGTCTCTTGATTTGTTTGTTTTGGGTTACGCCCCGTCACTTCTGTTGTAATGGCCTGAGACCTGAGGGTAAATGAGGTGTGAAAGACAATTACATGGTGATAAGTATGGTAATACAAGTCTGTCTCTCTGGAGAGTCCTTGTGCTTGGAGTAGCACTGTCATACAGCCCTCAACCGTTTGACACAGACCAACACTAAATACCACTCTCACAGGAGTGTGTGTGTGTGTGTGTGTGTCAAGTGTTCCACAGGGATGCTGGCCTGTGTTGACTCCAATGCTTCCCACAGTTGTGTCAATACAGGACTATTAAAGGCCCAGTGCACTATTTATTTATTTTTTAATTAACATTATTATTATTTTAAATGTTTTTCATTGGGTGCTGCAGGTAGTTATTGTAGGTTATTGTAGGTAATTATTGTAGGTAAGTATTGTATTCGGCGGACCCCGGCGAAGCACGAGGCTAGCTTACCCACTACTTGGACCAACAAAGCTAGCTAGCTAGCTAGCGGGTAGCTACTGGTAACTTTTAGCAACTGTGGTTAGTTGTTTCCAATGTTATTTCACGCTTAAGAGTACCTGTGATTGAGCCAGCTAGCTGCCACCATTCAGCTGTTTTTCTAACCTCATTATCCGAGGCATTAACGTTAGGTGGTTGGTAGCTGCTGTACTTAATTACAGCTACTGATTGCAGTCTGCCAGTTTGGCTTTATACATAGCTTGGGCTTTGTCGAGTAAGGCTTAAACTATGTATTTAGATTGTAGTTAGGTATTATAGGTAGGCATCGTGGGCTGTATATTATTAAGTAGTATAGGTAGGCATCGTGGGCTGTTGTGGGTAGTTGTTGTGTAGTTATTGTAGGTTACTTTTGTATTCGGCGGTGCCGGGTGTAGCACGAAGCTAGCTAGCTAACTCACCTCCTGGATTAGCTTGCGAGTAGCTATTAGCAACGGTAGCAACTAAAAACAATATCCTTTTAGCCAGCTACATTCGTTCGCAGCGACGCCGTTTTTCAAACAAATTCAACACAGCAGCCATTGCTAGCTAGCCAACACTACCAGCTGGCTGTACTGTAGTAGCTAAATACAATATCTTTGTGCTAGCTAGCCAACGTTTAATCATTGCTGCGTTATGAAAGAACTAGACACGGACACAAATTATCTGTTTAGTGTGTTCACACACTATTGGTAGTTTGTTGTAACCAAGTATTGGTGCTAAACTGTGTGTTATTGGATGCTAGCATGCTAGTTAGCTATGGCGTCATAGTTAGCTAGCTGAATAAAGTAAGTTGAGTCTATTCATTGAAACATTGAACCGCTGTAGTTTACAACAATTCTAATTTCTAAAGTGGAAGTTGGGAGAGTTTTATTCGGGTGGTTCAGTGAAACAATTATAGTTTCTGAGGTGGAAGTTGGGAGTGTTATATTTTTTTGGTGAGGGAGGCCTGCTCTCTCCTTTCCCAGATGTTTAGTTCATTTCATTCCGATCTCCTCTGCATTATTGTAGCCATCTGCTGCAGCCTGTCAACTATGCCTCTGCCTATCCCTGTTCTCTCCTCTCCGCACAGGCTACACAAACGCCTCACACCGCGTGGCTGCTGCCTCTCTAACCTGGTGGTCCCTGCACGCACCACACACCTGGAGTTCCAGGTCTCAGGCAGCCTCTGGAACTGCCGTTCTGCCGCCAACAAGGCTGACTTCATCCCAGCCTATGCTACCCTCCAGTCCCTCGACTTCCTGGCACTGACGGAAACATGGATTACCACTGAAAACACTGCTACTCCTACTGCTCTCTCCTCGTCTGACCATGTGTTCTCGCATACCCCGAGAGCATCTGGTCAGAGGGGTGGTGGCACAGGAATCCTCATCTCTCCCAAGTGGTCATTCTCAATTTTTCCCCTAACCCATCTGTCTATCTCCTCATTTGAATTCCACGCTGTCACAGTCACTAGCCCATTTAAGCTTAATATCCTTGTCATCTATCGCCCTCCAGGTTCCCTTGGAGAGTTCATCAATGAGCTTGACGCCTTGATAAGTTCCTTTCCTGAGGATGGCTCACCCTTCACAGTTTTGGGGGATTTCAACCTCCCTACGTCTACATTTGACTCATTTCTCTCTGCCTCCTTCTTTCCACTCCTCTCCTCTTTTGACCTCACCCTCTCACCGTCCCCCCCTACTCACAAGGCAGGCAATACGCTTGACTTCATCTTTACTAGATGTTGCTCTTCTACTAATCTCACTGCAACTCCCCTCCATGTCTCCGACCACTACTTTGTATCCTTTTCTCTCTCGCTCTCCTCCAACACTACTCACTCTGCCCCTACACAGATGGTAACGCGCCGCCGCAACCTTCGCTCTCTCTCTCCCACTACTCTCTCCTCTTCCATCCTATCATCTCTTCCCTCTGCTCAATCCTTCTCCCTCCAATCTCCTGATTCTGCCTCCTCAACCCTCCTCTCCTCCCTTTCTGCCTCCTTTGACTCCCTGTGTCCCCTATCCTCCCGGCCGGCTCGGTCCTCCCCTCCAGCTCCGTGGCTTGATGACTCATTGCGAGCTCACAGAACAGAGCTCCGGGCAGCGGAGCGGAAATGGAAGAAAACTAAACTCCCTGCCGACCTGGCATCTTTTCACTCCCTCCTCTCTACATTTTCTTCATCTGTTTCTGCTGCTAAGGCCACTTTCTACCACTCTAAATTCCAAGCATCTTCCTCTAACCCTAGGAAGCTCTTTGCCACATTCTCCTCCTGCTGAATCCACTTTGAAAAGAAGGTTGACGACATCCGATCCTCGTTTGTTAAGTCTAATGACACTGCTGGTCCTGCTCACACTGCCCTACCCTATGCTTTGACTTCTTTCTCCCCTCTCTCTCCAGATAAAATCTTGCGACTAGTGACTGCTGGCCGCCCAACAACCTGCCCGCTTGACCCCATCCCCTCCTCTCTTCTCCAGACCATCTCCGGTGACCTTCTCCCCTACCTCACCTCGCTGATCAACTCATCCTTGACCGCTGGCCATGTCCCTTCCGTCTTCAAGAGAGCGAGAGTTGCACCCCTTCTCAAAAAACCAACACTCGATCCCACTGATGTCAACAACTACAGACCAGTATCCCTTCTTTCTTTTCTTTCCAAAACTATTGAGTGTGCCGTCTTTAGCCAACTCTCTTGCTATCTCTCTCAGAATGACCTTCTTGATCCAAACCAGTCAGGTTTCAGGACTGGTCATTCAACTGAGACTGCTCTTCTTTGTGTCACGGAGGCTCTCCGCACTGCTAAAGCTAACTCTCTCTCCTCTGCTCTTGTCCTTCTAGACCTGTCTGCTGCCTTTGATACTGTGAACCATCAGATCCTCCTCTCCACCCTCTCCGAGCTGGGCATCTCCGGCGCGGCTCACTCCTGGATTGCGTCCTACCTGACCGGTCGCTCCTACCAAGTGGCGTGGCGAGAAGCTGTCTCCGCACCACGTGCTCTCACCACTGGTGTCCCCCTTGGCTCAGTTCTAGGCCCTCTCCTTTTCTCCCTATACACCAAGTCACTTGGCTCTGTCATATCCTCACATGGCCTCTCCTATCATTGCTACGCTGACGATACACAACTAATCTTCTCCTTTCCCCCTTCTGATAACCAGGTGGCGAATCGCATCTCTGCATGTCTGGCCGACATATCAGTATGGATGACGGATCACCACCTCAAGCTGAACCCTGGCAAGACGGAGCTGCTCTTCCTCCCGGGGAAGGACTGCCCGTTCCATGATCTCGCCATCACGGTTGACAACTCCGTTGTGTCCTCCTCCCAGAGTGCGAAGAGCCTTGGCGTGACCCTGGACAACACCCTGTCGTTCTCCGCTAACATCAAGGCGGTGACCCGATCCTGCAGGTTCATGCTCTACAACATTCGGAGAGTACGACCCTGCCTTACACAGGAAGCGGTCCTAATCCAGGCACTTGTCATCTCCCGTCTGGATTACTGCAACTCGCTGTTGGCTGGGCTCCCTGCCTGTGCCATTAAACCCCTACAACTCATCCAGAATGCCGCAGCCCGTCTGGTGTTCAACCTTCCCAAGTTCTCTCACGTCACCCCCCTCCTCCGCACACTCCACTGGCTTCCAGTTGAAGCTCGCATCCGTTACAAGACCATGGTGCTTGCCTATGGAGCAGTGAGGGGAACGGCACCTCCGTACCTTCAGGCTCTGATCAGTCCCTACACCCAAACGAGGGCATTGCGTTCATCCACCTCTGGCCTGCTGGCTCCCCTTCCTCTGCGGAAGCATAGTTCCCGCTCAGCCCAGTCAAAACTGTTCGCTGCTCTGGCACCCCAATGGTGGAACAAGCTCCCTCACGACGCCAGGACAGCGGAGTCACTCACCACCTTCCGGAGACATTTGAAACCCCACCTCTTTAAGGAATACCTGGGATAGGATGAAGTAATCCTTTTTTTAAATTTATTTTTATTAGATATGAATTACATACATCTTTATGTGCACTAACTAATATCATAGGATAATTTAATTTGGGGTTCAACACCTGAGGAAGTGGAAACTGAAAACACATTACTTAGATCACTAACTGTAGCCATGAAATGCATTGAAAGGCTGGTCATGACTCACATCAACACCATCATCCCAGAAACCCTGGAACCACTCCAATTTGCATACCGCCCCAACAGATCCACAGATGACACAATCTCTATTGCACTCCACACTGCCCTTTCCCACCTGGATAAAAGGAACACCTATGTGAGAATGCTGTTAATTGACTACAGCTCAGTGTTTAACACCATGGTGCCCTCCAAGCTATTCAATATGCTAAGGTTCTTGGGACTAAACACTTCCCTTTATTCAATTTTTTTACACTGACTCTTTATTGCACATGCTCGATGTACACTCACTGGACTCCACACACTCACAACACTCCAACACACACACAAAAAACACATGCATATTGACGCCACAGACACACACACACACATTCACATTCCTTCACTCTCCTCACATACGCTGCTGCTACTCTTTTTTTATTATCTATGCGTAGTCACTTTACCACTACTTACATGTACATACTACCTCAATTACCTTGACTAACCCGTAACCCTGCACGTTGACTTGGTACTGGTACCCCTTGTATATAGCCTTGTTATTGTTATTTTATTGTGTTACTATTTTTCCTTTAGTTCATTCGAATCCAGGCTCTGTCGTAGCCGGCCGCGACCGGGAGACCCATGGGGCGGCGCACAATTGGCCCAGCGTCGTCCAGGGTATGGGAGGGAATGGCCAACAGGGATGTAGCTCAGTTGGTAGAGCATGGCGTTTGCAATGCCAGGGTTGTGGGTTCGATTCCCACAGGGTGCCAGTATGAAACATTAAAAAAATAATAATGTATGCACTCACTAACTGTAAGTTGCTCTGGATAAGAGCGTCTGCTAAATGACTAAAACTGTTTGTTTTTTAAAAGTAAAATCTAGCACATTTTTCTTACATTGTTGGTTAAGGGCTCCTTAGTCAGGGTCAGGTTTACACCTGTTATATTCAGCGCATGTGACAAATATAATTGATTTGATTTAACTCTAAATATAATACCCACTGCCGCCCATGGGTCTCCCGAGTGGCGCAGTGGTCTAAGGCACTGCATCGCAGTGCTAGCTGTGCCACTAGAGATCCTGGTTCGAGTCCAGGCTCTGTCGCTGCCTGCCGTGACCGGGAGACCCATGGGGCGGTGCACAATTGGCCCAGGTTAGGAGGGTTTGGCCAGCAGGGGTGTTCTTGTCCCATTGCGCACTAGCGGCTCCTGTCGTCAGGTGTACGGTGTTTCCCCTGGCTGGTTAAGCGGGCATTGGGTCAAGAAGTAGTGTGGCTCGGCTGGGTTGTGTTTCGGAGGACGCACGGCTCTTGACCTTCACCTCTCCCGAGTCCATACGGGAGTTGCAGCGATGGGACAAGACTGTAACTACCAATTGGATACCACGAAATTGGGGTTGTAAAATAGTTGCTGAATGTTGAAAAATTCAAATGATACCTTCAGAAAGCTGAGGCCCTCCTCTCTTCGATAGGGATGAGGGGACAAAGCATCCAAAGCTGTGATTTTCCCACAATTGCATTTTGAAATGGCTCGTTCGTCACAGCAGGCCCCAGCGAAACAGGCGCAGCGACATGGTAAACATTTTCATTACAGGAATCATGAGGATAATGCACTTTACTGTTTGACGAAATCATGGTTTTAGCCGGCCACAAAATAGGACATTTTGTGAGGTGACAATGTGCTCTTTCTACGTTTATATACATTTATATCCTTTCCGTTTTTTTACGATCCATGATCTTGGCTGTCTAACTGAGGACAGAGTCTGAGCAGGTCTCTTTACTGATGCTGCATTTGACTTTGAATGTGAGTTTGCGTGACCTCAGCTCAGCCTATGCGAAAACCGGGCCAACCCATAGGGGGGTGGCCGGCTATTTCCCACTTATGAGCCAAAGGCTCATTATATATTAGTATAACTGATAAATTGCGCAAAAATATTTATAAAAAATCTTAACAGGCCCATGTCACCTTTTTCATGGTTTTATTTGGATATACTGTATATATATATATATTTTTTAAATTGTGTGTGTCAATTTCGAGCAGCCCACCCAACAAAAAAATGGTCCAGCCCATCTGGTTTTTGCCAGAATTGCCAGATGGCCAATCCGCCCGTGTGTGTGTGTGTGTGTGTGGGTGGGTGTGTGTGGGTGTGTGTGTGTGTGTGTGTGTGTGTGTGTGTGTGTGGGTGTGTGTGGGTGTGTGTGTGTGTGTGTGTGGGTGTGTGTGGGTGTGTGTGGGTGTGTGGGTGTGTGTGTGTGTGGGTGTGTGTGGATGTGTGTCAGTAAGTTGGTGTAGGAAATAGGGGCTAATCAGTCTTGTTTAATCATCTAGAACGGAGTAGGGCCACTTCAACTAACTGATGCAATATCTCAATGTGACTGCCTCCCAAATGCCACCCTATTCCCTATGTAGTGCACTATTTTTGACCATGGCAAATAGGGGTCTGATCAAAAGCAGTGCACTATATGGAATAGGGTCTCATTTGGGACTAAGACCTTGTTTTGTCAGAATGTAAGACAATCATAAGCCCGCAATAAATCTAGTTTTGATGATAGAAAAAAAACAACTTTTAAATATATGAATTGGTTGGTATGGTGATAGAGCAAATCAGAACACTGGAATTACATAGTTGATGTGTTTAGTTTTATGTCCCTAAAAACAGTGCTTTTAATGAGCGATTTTACAGCAGTGTGGGAATAAAAAATGTCATACCCAAGGAAAAAGAGACCAATTTGTTTATTTTCCACTCCAACCACCCTTGTTGAAATGTAATTTACAGCAACACACTGGCTAAGCAATTTCCAAGGAACTTTTTCCCTGACTACCACTGTGGGGTAGCAGCCTAGCTAGCCTGCTGCATAGTTCAGGAAAGCAAACAATTCCAAATGGTTGAGCGGGGCCCTAGCTGCAGTGACGAAGCGACGCTCAAAGGGCGGTGTTCTCACGTAAAGAAAATATTGAGTGTTGCTGTGGTACATCTGGAATAGTGCTTCTAGTATCTACAGCGGGATCTCTGCAATAGTTGTGACCACTTCAACTCATGAGTACTCATTTTTAAAGGGAAATTTACCACACCCTTTGCTTTCTGTAAGTTGAGATAATATGGAATCTTAATTTACCGTTTTTTAGTTTCTTTCAAAGGATGGATATCCGATATTTTTTTTGATTTACCTTCTCCTCCTCCCACTAACGGGATTTATCAACTTTATTCTTGGATTGTAATCAAGTTGGATTTATCTATTTTCATCTGATTGGACTAAGGCTGCGTTTTCATCAATTATTCGAAATTATTTTTGATATAATATAATTGAATAGTTTTGTAGGGAGTTTGAATGATTAATCGTTGCATTTTCTCACTGCGCTTCTAGTAAATAACGGTCCACAGGCATATGGAGCTGTTTTGATCATGCGTTGATTTGCATTTCGTTTTATATCTCAACTAGGCTACTCATGTGCCGTTTCAAAACCTCTATGTAAACTTTCTAAGTAGCGTGCAACTGTTGTTGATTATAGATATTATTTTTCCAACGATTTGTTTTTTGCTGCATGAATAAAATCGATGTAAATGTTTAATTGGATGCAAATTGGTTGCACATCTTTTACATTTCTCTCAAAACACTACAGTCTGCAGATAAATGGATATCTTTTGAGGAGTTGAGACAGTCCTCCTACTCCATGCTTTTATCCACTCCAATGTTACGGAATACCTACTTTTCAACTTGAAGTGAACACATGGGTTTGATGTGTAAATGTGTAAATGGCGCCACCTGGTGTCAAGATGAAGTACCACTTGAACAAGTTGACGCTGTATCAGTACCATCGACACCTGGTCTGATAACTGTTGTTCCTGTTTGTTTGTCTCCACGTGTAGATCTATCTGAACATGCTGCTCATCCTGCTCGGAGTGCTCATCTTGCACCTCATCATCCTGGTCCTACTGTTTGTGTCAACAATTGCCAATGTGAGTAGCTATGATATTGTTGCCAATACCTTACTATAATACAATGTGAGTAGCTATGATATTGTTGCCAATACCCTATTATAATACAATGTGAGTAGCTATGATATTGTTGCCAATACCCTATTATAATACAATGTGAGTAGCTATGATATTGTTGCCAATACCCTATTATAATACAATGTGAGTAGCTATGATATTGATGCCAATACCCTATTATAATACAATGTGAGTAGCTATGATATTGTTGCCAATACCCTATTATAATACAATGTGAGTAGCTATGATATTGTTGCCAATACCCTATTATAATACAATGTGAGTAGCTATGATATCATTGCCTACTGTACTATAGCACTGTGTGTGTGTCAGTAAGTTAGAGTAGGTAATAGGGCTATCCAGTCTTGCTAACCATCTGGAACAGGGCAGGGCCACTTCAACTAACTGATGTGTCAGACCTGGGTTCAAATATTTCAGCATTTGATTGAACCTGAATCACGCCAGATGGGAGTGGTTGCTTGCACTTTTGGGACTACACTGTATTATTCCATTGGTTCCACTGTGCCCAGACAAGCTCGATCAAGCTAAAGTTTTAGAAAGTAAACAAATACTATTTGAACCTGTGTGTGGTGGTGGGTGTATGTATTTTTACGATGGAACCTGGGAACCACTTGTCCTACTTTTAACGGGCTATGCACATGTTGTGGGAGAGGGGGGATGTATGTCTTGGGAGTGTGTGTGTTTACACAGGCAGCCCAATTCTGATCTTTGCTGATCTGATCTTTGCTGATCTGATTGTTCAAAAGACCAATTAGTGGTGGAAAAAAGATCATAATTGGGCTGCCTGTGTAACGCACCCTTTGCGTGTGAGTTGAGTTCATTGAGTGTTCTATGTTTTAAAGCTGTATTATGGATGTGGC
>NW_028164683.1:162500-170000 GCF_964263955.1 Coregonus lavaretus
GGATTACTTTTATCCTATCCCAGGTATTCCTTAAAGAGGTGGGGTTTCAAGTGTCTCCGGAAGGTGGTGAGTGACTCCGCTGTCCTGGCGTCGTGAGGGAGCTTGTTCCACCATTGGGGTGCCAGAGCAGCAAACAGTTTTGACTGGGCTGACGGGAACTGTGCTTCCGCAGAGGTAGGTGGGCCAGCAGGCCAGAGGTGGATGAACGCAATGCCCTCGTTTGGGTGTAGGGACTGATCAGAGCCTGAAGGTACGGAGGTGCCGTTCCCCTCACAGCTCCGTAGGCAAGCACCATGGTCTTGTAGCAGATGCAGGCTTCAACTGGAAGCCAGTGGAGTGTGCGGAGGAGCGGGGTGACGTGAGAGAACTTGGGAAGGTTGAACACCAGACGGGCTGCAGCGTTCTGGATGAGTTGTAGGGGTTTAATGGCACAGGCAGGGAGCCCTGCCAACAGCGAGTTGCAGTAATCCAGACGGGCGATGACAAGAGCCTGGATTAGGACCTGTGCCGCTTCCTGTGTAAGGTAGGGTCGTACTCTGCTAATGTTGTAGAGCATGAACCTACAGGAACGGGTCACCGCTTTGATGTTAGCGGAGAACGACAGTGTGTTGTCCAGGGTCACGCCAAGGTTCTTTGCACTCTGGGAGGAGAACACAACGGAGTTGTCAACCGTGATGGTGAGATCATGGAGCGGGCAGTCCTTCCCCGAGAGGAAGAGCAGCTCCGTCTTGCCGAGGTTCAGCTTGAGGTGGTGATCCGTCATCTACACTGATATGTCTGCCAGACATGCAGAGATGCGATTCGCCACCTGGTTATCAGAAGGGGGAAAGGAGAAGATTAATTGTGTGTCGTCTGCGTAGCAATGATAGGAGAGACCATGTGAGGATATGACAGAGCCAAGTGACTTGGTGAGAGAATAGGAGAGGGCCTAGAACTGAGCCCTGGGGGACACCAGTGGTGAGAGCATGTGGTGCGGAGACAGAGCCTCGCCACGCCACCTGGTAGGAGCGACCTGTGAGGTAGGATGCAATCCAAGAGTGAGCCGCGCCGGAGATGCCCAACTCGGAGAGGGTGGAGAGGAGGATCTGATGGTTCACAGTATCAAAGGCAGCAGATAGGTCTAGAAGGATGAGAGCAGAGGAGAGAGAGTTAGCTTTAGCAGTGCAGAGAGCCTCCGTGACACAGAGAAGAGCAGTCTCAGTTGAATGACCAGTCTTAAAACCTGACTGGTTTGGATCCAGAAGGTCATTCTGAGAGAGATAGCAAGAGAGTTGGCTAAAGACGGCACGCTCAATAGTTTTGGAGAGAAAAGAAAGAAGGGATACTGGTCTGTAGTTGTTGACATCGGAGGGATCGAGTGTAGGTTTTTTGAGAAGGGGTGCAACTCTCGCTATCTTGAAGACGGAAGGTACCCTGTGTATATAGACAAGTTATAATTGACTTGTACTGGTACCCCGTGTATATAGCCAAGTTATAATTGACTAGGTACTGGTACCCCGTGTATATAGCCAAGTTATAATTGACTAGGTACTGGTACCCCGTGTATATAGCCAAGTTATCATTGACTTGTACTGGTACCCCGTGTATATAGCCAAGCTATCATTGACTAGGTACTGGTACCCCGTGTATGTAGCCAAGCTATCATTGACTAGGTACTGGTACCCCGTGTATATAGCCAAGCTATCATTGCTCATTGTGGATTCCTCGTGTTATTCTTCTTCTTCTTCTATTATTATAATAATTATTATTATTATTTTTGTATTGTTTTTGTATTATTATTATTATTATTTTATTTTATTTTTCTTGTTCTTATTTTATTATTATTAGTATTATTATTATTAATATTTTATTTGTTATTGTATTCTGCATTGTTGGGAAGGGGCCGTAGAGAAGCATTTCACCTGTTTATGAAGCATGTGAAAATAACATTTTGATTTGGTTTGTATTCACTATGTTGTGTTGTGGGAGTGTCGTGTGAATTCACTGTGTTGTGGGTGTGTCGTGTGAATTCACTGTGTTGTGGGTGTGTCGTGTGAATTTACCGTGTTGTGGGTGTGTCGTGTGAATTCACTGTGTTGTGGGTGTGTCGTGTGAATTCACTGTGTTGTGGGTGTGTCGTGTGAATTCACTGTGTTGTGTTGTGTTGTGTTGTGGGTGTGTCGTTTGAATTCACTATGTTGTGTTGTGTTGTGGGTGTGTCGTGTGAATTCACTGTGTTGTGTTCCAGGCCTGGACTGTAGGAGGAACCAAGAGTAGTTACCTGTGGTTCAGCTGTCTCACTACTAACGGAGGATATCACTGCATTCCTGCCAGCAATGAAGGTAACTAGTAAATGTAACGGATTACATTTGGAAAGTAACCTATTCAACCCTGGTTATATGTCATGTTAAACCTCCTCTGTCTCCTCCCTCCAGACTGGATCCAGGCGGTTCAGGCCCTCATGGTTCTCTCAGTGTTGTTCTGCCTCTTCTCGCTCGTCTTCTTCATGTGTCAGCTCTTCACCCTGGTCAAAGGAGGACGCTTCTTCTTCACCGCCATCTTCCAGATCCTCGCCAGTGAGTACGACCACTTGTAAGGCTTAATGAAGCCTTCATAACCCCTTTATACGGCCTACATAGAGGCTTCATAAAGATCTTGGTCTTGTTGGCCAGTGAGTATCATCACATCACATCAAACACAGAGTTTCCCCGATTGTCTAACCTAGCCATGGTCCCCCCAGCGTATACAACGTTGGCTTGTATTGGTATCAACTGACAATGTTGGTGAGAAGATGGCCTGGATATTGCCCTGTGTGGCTTACCGCCCAGCAGGAAAATGATCTCATGGAAAAACGGAATCTGTAAAGGACAGACATGTTGTAGCCCAGGTCAAAGTGGGAGGCAGCCCCATGTGACCACTGTCCCTTACTACGAGAGTTGATTTAACTGTCTCAATGTTAGGTCCCTTACTATGAGGGTTAGTTTACTGTCTCAATGTCAGGTCCCTTAATACGAGGGGTTGGTTAACTGTCTCAATGTCAGGTCCCTTACTATGGGGTTGGTTTACTGTCTCAATGTCAGGTCCCTTACTATGGGGTTGGTTAACTGTCATAATCTCTTAGTTGGAACCCAACTAAATATTGTGCTAGATATCATAGCTAGCTAACTCAATTTGCTCATGTGGGCAGAGTTGGCTGGAAGTGGGCCGGTTCTCTGGCTCAGGGGTTAACTTGTGGAAAGTAGCAGATTCAGTCCCTCTCCAATATACAGAACATAACGAAGTCTGTCACTAAAGATTAGGTGTGTCAACTTGGAAGAAATGAATGATCCTCAACTGCTGTCTAAAACTAACCATTACTTTTTTCCTTTCTCCCCCACTCTCTCTCTGTCCCTCCCTGCGCTCCTCTCTCTCTCTCTGTCCCTCCCTGCGCTCCTCTCTCTCTCTCTGTCCCTCCCTGCTCTTCTCTCTCTCTCTCTGTCCCTCCCTGCGCTCCTCTCTCTCTCTCTCTGTCCCTCCCTGCTCTCCTCTCTCTCTCTGTCCCTCCCTGCGCTCCTCTCTCTCTCTCTCGCTCTCTCTCTCTCTCTCTCTCTCTCTCTCTCTCTCTCTCTCTCTCTCTCTCTCTCTCTCTCTCTCTCTCTCTCTCTCTCTCTCTCTCTCTCTCTGTCTGTCCCTCCCTGCTCTCCTCTCTCTCTCTCTCTGTCCCTCCCTGCTCTCCTCTCTCTCTCTGTCCCTCCCTGCGCTCCTCTCTCTCTCTCTCTCTCTCTCTCTCTGTCTCTGTCTCTCTCTCTCTCTCTCTCTCTCTCTCTCTCTCTCTCTCTCTCTCTCTCTCTCTCTCTCTCTCTCTCTCTCTCTGTCCCTCCCTGCGCTCCTCTCTCTCTCTCTCTGTCCCTCCCTGCTCTCCTCTCTCTCTCTCTGTCCCTCCCTGCTCTCCTCTCTCTCTCCTTTCCATTCCATTCCCTTCCCTCAACCCCTCTTGCACTCTCCTCTCAATCTCTCTCTCCAGGTCTGTTTGTGATGTGTGGAGCAATAATCTACACAGTGATGTGTCCGGATGGGGAGGTGGATGCTGCGTTCGGCTTTGCCTACGTCCTGGCCTGGGTGTCCTTCCCTCTGTGTCTGGTCAGTGGTCTCATCTACATCGTACTGAGGAAGAGGGAATGAGAGAGGGAGGGAGGCTGAGGTTAAGGCCTCACACCATCACCAACAGAACACAGCACTGTGCCCCAGGTTTGGGATCAATTCCATTTGAATTCCAGTCAATTCAGGAAGTACACTGACATTCCAATTCTCTTCAATGCTTCTTAATGAGGTTTACTTTCTGAATTCACTGGAATTTTAATGGAATTGACCCCAACCCTGCTGTGCCCACTGACCACCAGAGGAGGCTGGTGAGGGGAGGATGAACCGCTCTAATAGTGGTTGTTTTCCGTTAAACACTTTGAGCATTTTATTACATTTTGAGTGTTTGCACTTTTGGGATTATTCCATTAGTTTCATTGTGCCAGGCAAGCTCAATCAAGCTCAGCTAAGGCATTTGTAAGAAAATAAATCCTATTTGAACCCAGGTCTACATTATACATACTCATCACAGGAGGTTGGTGGCACTGGCTGGAGCGGAATCAGTGGTAATGGCTGGAGCGGAATCAGTGGAGTGGTATCAAATATACTGAACAGAAATATAAACGCAACATGCAACAATTTCAAAGATTTTACTGAGTTACAGTTCATAGAAGGAAATCAGTCAATTGAAATAAATTCATCAGGCCCTAATCTATGGATTTCACATGACTGGACAGGGGTGCAGCCTTGGGTGGGCCTTGGAGGGCATAGGCCCACCCACTGGGGAGCCAGACCCAGCCAATCAGAATGAGTTTTTCCCCACAAAAGGGCTTTATTACAGACAGAAATACTCCTCAGCACCCCTCCTCCGCCTCCTCAGATGATCCCGCAGGTGAAGAAGCTGGATGTGGAGTTCCTGGGCTGGCGTGGTTACACGTGGTCTGCGGTTGTGAGGTCGGTAGGACATACTGCCAAATTCTCTAAAACTACGTTGGTAGAGAAATGAACATTAAATTATCTGGCAACAGCTCTGTTGGACATTCCTGCAGTCAGCATGCCAATTGCATGCTCCCTCAAAACTTGAGACATCTGTGGCATTGTGTTGTGTGACAAAACTGCACATTTTAGAGTGGCTTTTTATTGTCCCCAGCACAAGGTACACTTGTGTAATGATCGTGCTGTTTAATCAGCTTCTTGATATGCCACACCTGTCAGGTGGATGGATTATCTTGGCAATGGAGAAATGCTCACTAACAGGGATGTAAACAAATTTGTGCACACATTTTTTGAGAAATAAGCTTTTTGTGCGTATGGAACATTTCTGGGATCTTTTATTTCAGCTCATGAAACATGGGACCAACACTTTACATGTTGTGTTTATATTCTGTTCAGTATACATCAAACACATGGTTTCCATGTGTTTGATGCCATTCCATTGGCTCCGTTCCAGCCATTATTATGAGCCGTCCTCTCCTCAGCAGCCTCCACTGATACCCATGTGTGAGGAAACTACAGAGAAGAACACAATCTATGTCACAGTGTAAAGATGTACATAGTGTCTATGGTTTTAGACATATTTATAACATTTTTTACATTACCTTTTGTACATAGTGTTGTTGAGTTGCTTTGACTTTTTCATACTTTCTCCTCCGTGCCAAAGAGATAAAGCTGTGATATCAGCTTTTAGGAAAAAAGCCAAAATGTTTAAATCCTTTTAAATGTTTATTTTGTTTTACTATAGTGTAGTGTCAACTCCTAGCTTGTCATTGTCAATTCCATAAAGAGTTGGCAAGAAAGCAAGAACAGACTGGCCATCAGGCTAGTCAACTCAGACAAAGTGAATTCATAAACAACAACAGTTTTCTTGATGAAGGAAAATGGGTATGTGTTTCAGAACCAACAAATTATTGTGTATATGAACTAATGAGCATGACTTTTTCATATTTGTACTGTACTGTACTGTCCTGAATTGTATTGTATTGTACAGTACTGTATTGTCTGTTAGGATTCTGAAATGAAAATGGTGCTTTGTATCTGCCATTCTTCTACTGTATAGCCTGGTTGGTGGTGTTATTAAATGATTTGAACAATGCTTGAATTGTATAGCCTCCTTGTTTTGTGTTGCCATTAAATGATTTTAACAATGATAGTGACTGGTATCCTGCCCTTTCTGTACAAAAACGAATTTGCAGTTTTTATGTCTATAAAAGGTCTGCTTGCTTGGCATGCAGGCAGGTCATCCGTGATACAAGTCAGTATTCAAAGTCCATCCATGTCTGAGGACATTGGGAGATGATGTGGAAACCGGCCACTAGGGGCAACAGTGAGCGCTGTTACCTTCAAGTAGGCTTTGGTTTTTCTAGGGAATTGGGGACGGACGTAAGCATCTTTTATTCTAAGCCTATCCCAAATCTTAACCCTTACCTTAACCATTCTGAGTCAATGCCTAAACTTAACCTTGGAACGATACAGAGAAGTAACCAAATACTTTGAAATTTGACATTTGGAACAACTTCAAAATTAGGCGTTTGAGACACATGGATGAACGTCTAATTCATGAGGTGAGTCTGTGAGAGCTTGTTGTGGCATGATCATTCATCCTCTGAGAACTGGCCTGATTGACACCGCTGCAGTACTGATATGCACCACAGGGCGGCAGTGTAATGCAGTGGATGACAGCTGTTGTGAGATTCAGCGGTGGCATCAACAACTGCGAAGGGAAGAATCCATTTGGGGAGGATAATTTAAACTCCGTCAACAATATTTTTTACACTGTATGCAGCTCTCTTAACTGCTAGACAAATCTCAGCTCTATCTCTTTCCACTTTGCATATTCATATTTCAACATTACATTTTCCATTTACTTCATACTGTGTAAAAATATTGTTGATTGAGTTTAAATTACTCTCCCCAAATGGGTTCTTCCCTTCTCAGTTGTTAATACCACAACTGAATCCCCGAGCTGACTAGGTGAAAACTGATGTGCCCTTGAGCACGGCACTTAACCCTAATTGCTCCTGTAAGTCGCTCTGGATAAGAGTGTCTGCTAAATGACTTAAATGTGTGTGTGTTACACTCTATATAGCTTCAGATGGATCTATAATGAGGTACATAACACATATCTAGCTGAACCAACCACAGATGGGTCTATAATGAGGTACAGAATACATATCTAGCTGAACCAACCACAGATGGGTCTATAATGAGGTACAGAACACATATCTAGCTGAACCAACCACAGATGGGTCTATAATGAGGTACATAACACATATCTAGCTGAACCAACCACAGATGGGTCTATAATGAGGTACAGAATACATATCTAGCTGAACCAACCACAGATGGGTCTATAATGAGGTACAGAACACATATCTAGCTGAACCAACCACAGATGGGTCTATAATGAGGTACAGAACACATATCTAGCTGAACCAACCACAGATGGGTCTATAATGGGGTACA
>NW_028164683.1:175000-183519 GCF_964263955.1 Coregonus lavaretus
TAGAGAGATGTTACATGGAGGGACAGAGGGTTATAGAGATGTTACATGGAGGGACAGAGGGTTATAGAGATGTTACATGGAGGGACAGAGGGTTATGGAGATGTTACATGGAGGGACAGAGGGTCAGAGAGATGTTACATGGAGGGACAGAGGGTTAGAGAGATGTTACATGGAGGGACAGAGGGTCAGAGAGATGTTACATGGAGGGACAGAGGGTCAGAGAGATGTTACATGGAGGGACAGAGGGTTATAGAGATGTTACATGGAGGGACAGAGGGTTATAGAGATGTTACATGGAGGGACAGAGGGTTAGAGAGATGTTACATGGAGGGACAGAGGGTCAGAGAGATGTTACATGGAGGGACAGAGGGTCAGAGAGATGTTACATGGAGGGACAGAGGGTCAGAGAGATGTTACATGGAGGGACAGAGGGTCAGAGAGATGTTACATGGAGGGACAGAGGGTCAGAGAGATGTTACATGGATGGACAGAGGGTTATAGAGATGTTACATGGAGGGACAGAGGGTCAGAGAGATGTTACATGGAGGGACAGAGGGTCAGAGAGATGTTACATGGAGGGACAGAGGGTCAGAGAGATGTTACATGGAGGGACAGAGGGTCAGAGAGATGTTACATGGAGGGACAGGTTATAGAGATGTTACATGGATGGACAGAGGGTTATAGAGATGTTACATGGAGGGACAGAGGGTCAGAGAGATGTTACATGGAGGGACAGAGGGTTATAGAGATGTTGCATGGAGGGACAGAGGGTTATAGAGATGTTACATGGAGGGACAGAGGGTTAGAGACATGGATTCAGAACTGACACATCTTCATCTCACCTCCATTTAACCCAGAACTTTTTATGAATCCATTTTTTTTATGACACCAGAAGAGACTTTGACTGGTGATAATAATGTTAGAAGATGACTGGTGGTAATAATGTTAGAAGATGACTGGTATTAATAATGCCCTCCCCTACGAGATGAAGAAGGCAGCGAGCCTGCAGAATCCCCAGAGCCTGGAGGAAACTCATCAGAACACCCAGGACCTGCTGAAAGGGGCTCGGGCGGAGAGAGCGTACGCAGGGAGGGGTAAGAAAAGCACAGAGATAGGCGAGGGGCTGAAGGGGGCCCGGACAGGACCAACCGAGGCCTTGAAGCGGGAGGGCGACCCGAACCACCGACGATGACGTCCGCTGCTAGACCTAGATCAGAGGTGCTGCTATGAGTGCGGCGAGCCGGGACACCTCGCGCGTAGCTGCCCCAGCCAGGAGGAGTCCATGTCCTCTGCATCTCCCAGCTCCGGGGTAACCCGGATGGCGAGTTATGTCACCTCCTGTTGGGCGCACACCGAGATGGCCCCTCTGATGGTTCCAGTACGGATTGATGTGGTCGACACCAGCGCTCTGCTGGACTCCGGCAGCATGGTGACCCTGACCCAACCTCAGTGGCTCACAGGTGAGGGGCTAGTCGAATGCTTCAATAAGACCCTAAAGCAGATGCTGAAGAAGGTCATCGAGAGAGACGGGAGGAACTGGGACCAAATGCTGCCCCAGTTGATGTTCTCGGTGCGCGAGGTACCCCAAGCGTCCACTGAGTTCTCCCCCTTTGAGCTCCTGTATGGCTGTTGGCCCCGTGGACTGC
Organism: Coregonus lavaretus; assembly: GCF_964263955.1. NCBI lineage: Eukaryota > Metazoa > Chordata > Actinopteri > Salmoniformes > Salmonidae > Coregonus > Coregonus lavaretus. Next base: position 176,647 of record NW_028164683.1, read on the forward strand.
TAGACCTAGCCAAGGAGGTCTGGGAGGACCAACCGACTTCGCAGCATGGTGGAACACGTGGAGGAGATGAGGGAGAGGATGAAGGCGATTTGGCCAGTGGTGAAGGAGCACATGGCCAAGGCGCAACATGCCCAGGAGCGCGTATACAACAGGGGGGCCCAACCACAAGAAGGTCTTGGTGCTGATCCCCACAACGGAGAGCAAATTCCTGGCAAGGTGGCATGGGCCCTACGACATCGTCGAGCTGGTAGGCGTCGTCAATTATAAGGTCAGCCAACCGGGACGGAGAAAATCCTCCAGCTTTACCATGTGAACCTACTGAAGAAGTGGCATGCACGAGAGGCTCTGTGTGCAACATGGACCCGGCCACAGCCGAACCCACCCTCTGTCGAAGTTTCCATGGGGGAAAACCTCAGCCAGACCCAACGACAAACGCTCCGAGAGTTGGTCCAGCGGAATACGGCCGTGTTCTCTGAGGTGCCCGGGGCACACGGATCTCGTGGAACATCATATCCACACACATCCGGTAGAAAAAGTGCGTAAACGGCCATACCGGATACCAGAAGCCTGGAGGGCGGCGGTCCAGCGGGAAGTGACGACAATGTTAGAGATGGGGGTACTGGAGGAGTCCCATAGTGAGTGGTCTAGCCCTATAGCGCTGGTACCGAAACCGTCCGGAACCGTCCGCTTCTGCAATGACTACCCACATGTACATATTACCTCAATTACCTCGACTAACCGGTGCCCCCGCACATTGACTCTGTACCGGTACCCCCTGTATATAGCCTCCCTACTGTTATTTTATTTTACTGCTGCTCTTTAATTATTTGTTATTTTTATTTTTTACTTATGTATTTTTTACTTAACACTTTTTTTCTTCTTAAAACTGCATTGTTGGTTAAGGGCTTGTAAGTAAGCATTTCACTGTAAGGTCTACACCTGATGTTTTCGGCGCATGTGGCAAATAAGATTTGATTTGATTTGACTTCCGGGCCCTGAACGAGGTCAGTCAATTCGACGCCTACCCCATGCCCTGGGTGGACAAACTGATCGACCGCTTGGGGAAGGCAAGATATGTCAGCACCCTGGACCTGACGAAGGGCTACTGGCAGGTGTCAATGGCAGTGGCCTCCCGGGAGAAGACGGCATTCTCACCCCGGGGGGGCTATACCACTACCAGGTTCTTCCTTTCAGGCTCCACGGTGCCCCAACGACCTTCCAGCGACCTTCCAGCGACTCATAGACTGTGTCCTGCGCCCGCACTGTGAGTACACTGCTGTTTATTTGGATGATATAATCGTGCACAGTGACAGTTGGGAGTCCCATCTCTGTAGGTTACAGGCGGTGGTGGATGCGCTAAGGGATGCTGACTGCAAACCCCCACAAGTGCAAGCTGGGCTACGCCGAGGTGGAGTACCTGGGCTATCGAATCAGGCGGGGAAATGTCGCCATTATTGAATGGCCGGTCCCCCGAACCAAGACGCAGGTGAAGTCGTTCCTGGGGATAGCAGGCTACTACGGTCGATTTGTGCCTAACTTTGCTGCAATAGCTTCTCCCCTCAGAGACATAACGAAGGCACGCCTACCCCAGACGGTGCGATGGACGGAGGACACAGAGGCGGCGTTCCAGGCCCTGAAGGACGCGCTATGTTCGCACCCGGTACTCTTCACCCCAGACTTCTCAAAAAACCTCCTGTTCCAGACAGACGCGTCTGACACAGGGGTTGGGGCCGTCTTGTCCCAAGAGCATGTAGGCGAGGAGCACCCCATCATGTATGTCAGCTGGAAGCTCCTCCCGAGGGAGAAGAAGTACTCGATTGTCGAGAAGGAGTGCCTCGCCGTGAAGTGGACGCTGGACACCCTCAAGTATTACCTCCTCGGGAGGAAGTTCACCCTGATCACTGACCATGCCCCCCTTGTGGATGGCAAGAGGTAAGGACATGAATGACCGTGTTACTATGGCACCCGCTGGTTCCTGTCGTTACAGCGATTCACTTTCTCTGTCATCCACAGGTCGGGGGCCCAGCACAGCAATGCGGAGTCCTCTCCAGGAGGGATGGAAACCTAGCCATGAGCCCGCCTCCCTCCCGGTCAGGGCTGAGGGGGGGGAGAGTACACGGGCTGGGCACCCCGACGCTGATGGACCCAAGTAGAGGTAATTAGGGGAGAGTGCCAACCAGCCGTGCAAGCCACATAAAGGGAGCACCGTGGCACACCGTGAGGAAGAGAGAGACAGAGGCAAGGAGTGAGCCTACGGAGGGGAACGAAGCTCCTGGAGGCACGGAGCCGAATCTGAGAAGAGGAACCGAGCCAAACCTAAGTTATTTTGTTGTTTTGTGTATTTTGTTGCCTAGTAAAGTTGCGTTTTCTGACTTGAACCTTCCTGTCTCTGTGTTCGTCTCTGCTCAATCCAACACCCCACGGTTTATCACAGGAGCTATATCAGTGTTTGTTTGTGTGTGTGTGTGTTTCTAGAGCATACTTCCCATCTTAGTCCTCTCTACAGGAAGGTGAAGGTTACTCCCGCCACAGAATTCTGGGCAACCAATCGCAGCGCTCCAATGAATAGGAAATGGCGTCGAATCCGACACCTTGGACATGCTCACGTTTTTTTAAATCGCATGAAAGCCAGTGAGGCAATGGCAAAAACAGAGTTTTCTTTTTCTTTTTTTTTTTTTTTTAAAGGAGTACTTGCTACTGTGATTCCTGAAATGCAGCCTGTTGGAGTATTTTTCAAATTCGAAATTATACTTTCGTTACATTGTTTGCTAGCTCAGCTGGTTAGCTAGCTCTCACTCTCATTGACCACCAAATGTTGCTAACGCTAGCTAGCCAGCCACTTAATATAACTTGTTTTCTCTAAATGTATGTTAGTTAACTAAGTTAGCCATGTTGCATTACCGCAAAAATGGAAGAGGAAAGTGGAAGGGGGAAAAAGTAAGGAACTTGTCTGTCGGCCCTGCATTAAAGAACATAATTGGTTAAAGAAAATTGTGATAAATAAAAAAGTATACCAGTTTCATTTAAGGACCAAAGGATTAACAGCCGTCCCATATAGATTGCAACATAGTTGGGAAGAGATTTTTGATGTACCGATTCCATGGCATAGTGTTTATGAACGGATACGCAAAACGACGCCGCATTCAAAACTTATAATTTTTCAATTTAAATTATTATACAAAATTCTTGCTACCAATAGAATGTTATTTATATGGGGGATACAATCTTCCCTGCTCTGCAGATTTTGCTGCAAAGAGACAGAATCATTAGATCATTTGTTTTGGTACTGACCATTTGTAGCTTGTTTTTGGACACAGGTCCAGGAATGGCTAAAGGATTGCAATATTTACCTGGAGCTAACCCTACAGATAGCATTACTGGGTGATCTGAAAAGTCATAGTCAATTTATCAATAATATAATAATACTTTTAGCCAAAAAAAATATTTTCAATTTACAATCTGTAGAAACAATGAGAATAGAAGGGTTCAGAACTTTTGTAAAACATCACAGTACAGTTGAAAAATATATGGCAAATTGAAATCCAATATGGATGGTGTTAAGAGATAGATGGGAGGTGTTGAATGGAGTTGAAGGATGGGACTAATAACAACTAACAACAACTAATAACAACAAGATAACTAATGTAAAGCATACTGTGTCCATAATAAGTATATAGGTTATTGGTTGAGAGCTTTTGTGAAAGAGCACAGTTAGAAAGATAAGGCATATAGAAGCAAACCGGATGGACATCATGAAAATGATCGGAGAAGATTGAGGGTAGAGGAAGTTCAGGAGTAAAAACAAACAAAATAGAATTATTGTAGAATTGACTGTGTCCATAAAATGTATATAGTATGTATAAGCTGGAAGTAGAGGCCTAAGCATTGTTGTTCACTAGTTTACTCCAATTAGGGAAGGGGTGGTGGGGTTGGAAAGTAATAAAGGGAAATATATATTTTTTTAAAGGATGTGTGTATATATGTATGTATATGTATTTATGTGTATATATATATATATATGTACGTGTATGTGTATATATATATATGTATGTATATATATACAGTGGGGAGAACAAGTGTTTGATACACTGCCGATTTTGCAGGTTTTCCTACTTACAAAGCATGTAGAGGTCTGTCATTTTTATCATAGGTACACTTCAACTGTGAGAGACGGAATCTAAAACAAAAATCCAGAAAATCACATTGTATGATTTTTAAGTAATTAATTTGCATTTTAATGCATGACATAAGTATTTGATACATCAGAAAATCAGAACTTAATATTTGGTACAGAAACCTTTGTTTGCAATTACAGAGATCATACGTTTCCTGTAGGTCTTGACCAGGTTTGCACACACTGCAGCAGGGATTTTGGCCTACTCCTCCATACAGACCTTCTCCAGATCCTTCAGGTTTTGGGGCTATCGCTGGGCAATACGGACTTTCAGCTCCCTCCAAAGATTTTCTATTGGGTTCAGGTCTGGAGACTGGCTAGGCCACTCCAGGACCTTGAGATGCTTCTTAAGGAGCCACTCCTTAGTTGCCCTGGCTGTGTGTTTCGGGTCGTTGTCATGCTGGAAGACCCAGCCACGACCCATCTTCAATGCTCTTACTGAGGGAAGGAGGTTGTTGGCCAATATCTCGCTATACATGGCCCCATCCATCCTCCCCTCAATACGGTGCAGTCGTCCTGTCCCCTTTGCAGAAAAGCATCCCCAAAGAATGATGTTTCCAACTCCATGCTTCACGGTTGGGATGGTGTTCTTGTGGTTGTACTCATCCTTCTTCTTCCTCCAAACACGGCGAGTGGAGTTTAGACCAAAAAGCTATTTTTTTTTCTCATCAGACCACATGAACTTCTCCCATTCCTCCTCTGGATCATCCAGATCACACGTGTCAAACTCATTCCACGGAGGGCCGAGTGTCTGCGGGTTTTCGCTCCTCCCTTGTATTTGATTGATTAATTAAGGTCAGTAATTAGTAAAGAACTCCCCTCACCTGATTGTCTAGGTCTTAATTGAAAGGAAAAACCAAAAACCTGCAGACACTAGGCCCTCCATGGAATGAGTTTGACACCCCTGATCCAGATGGTCATTGGCAAACTTCAGACGGGCCTGGACATGCGCTGGCTTGAGCAGGGGGACCTTGCGTGCGCTGCAGGATTTCAATCCATGACGGCGTAGTGTGTTACTAATGGTTTTCTTTGAGACTGTGGTCCCAGCTCTCTTCAGGTCATTGACCAGGTCCTGCCGTGTAGTTCTGGGCTGATCCCTCACCTTCCTCATGATCATTGATGCCCCACGAGGTGAGATCTTGCATGGAGCCCCAGACCGAAGGTGATTGACCGTCATCTTGAACTTCTTCCATTTTCTAATAATTGCGCCAACAGTTGTTGCCTTCTCACCAAGCTGCATGCCTATTGTCCTGTAGCCCATCCCAGCCTTGTGCAGGTCTACAATTTTATCCCTGATGTCCTTACACAGCTCTCTAGTCTTGGCCATTGTGGAAAGGTTGGAGTCTGCTTGATTGAGTGTGTGGACAGGTGTCTTTTATACAGGTAACGAGTTCAAACAGGTGCAGTTAATACAGGTAATGAGTGGAGAACAGGATGGCTTCTTAAAGAAAAACTAACAGGTCTGTGAGAGCCGGAATTCTTACTGGTTGGTAGGTGATCAAATACTTATGTCATGCAATAAAATGCAAATTAATTACATAAAAATCATACAATGTCATACAGTCATAGAATCTGGATTTTTTTAGATTCCGTCTCTCACAGTTGAAGTGTACCTATGATAAAAATTACAGACCTCTACATGCTTTGTAAGTAGGAAAACCTGCAAAATCGGCAGTGTATCAAATACTTGTTCTCCCCACTGTATATGCGAAAAGAAAAACATATGGGGGATTGGAGGTGATACAGACAATTACATTGATGGAAGTTACTGCAATATCTGCAATATTAAAGCTGATCTACCCCCTACAAAAAATAAAAAGATATACAAAAAAAAAAGTTAGCCATGTTGTGTAATCAACTCTTATCTGCTGTCGACATCAGGATATGATTTGAGAACCCTAGTTGCTCCTAAAGTGGTTAGTAGCTGACTGCATACTGACAGTGAATTCAGAGCCATTCAGTGGCTAGCCACACTACAAACATTCCTTGTCTGGCCAAACGCTGCGCCACGCTCACTGATGTTACATTTCTTCTCCACAATGAGCCTGGATCTGAGTACTTACCTGACCCTTCACCGAAAGCGAACACATTCGGGGCCGTCTGATTGGTCCAGAAACCGATGGGTTGATCCAGAGCTAGAACACACGTGGGTAAAGCGGCAGTTTGAAAATGTGTCATTGGCTTTGATACTCTGATTGGTTAGAGACGATCCAATCGCTGATGACTTTGTTTTGTACAACTCCCCTCGTGCCCCTTGTGCCCCCTTGTCACTACAAACAACTTAAATGATGGCAGTTTTAAACTAAAGTATGGTGCGAACGACAGAGCAGCGGAAGAATTTCAGTTGAGTCATCAGGCTATGGGGAATTGGGCTTCCCGGGAAAATGTTGTCAGAGGTTGCAACAGTAACCAAGGGGGGGCGAGGCTTAGCGAAGGGTCAATTACAGCTGTAAGCTGATGGGGGGAACCCACTGTAAATCTGCTGCTGAAGGCCAGGTGTGTAGACAGTGAAGGAAAAGACTTGTCTCTGGAGCAGAGGGAGAAATAGGAAGTAGTGGAGGGATTCAGTTTGAGGTTTTGTCTTCATTCTGGAGTTTAGAAAGAGGTCCTTTCAGTTTGGTTTACCTGCCCTGGCCATGACCCCTTCACTGACTATACAAACGCCTTTTCTTCATTCATAATTTGTTGTATTTCTCTCC